>NC_141034.1:50185000-50475000 GCF_052040795.2 Danio rerio
AAGACAAAATAAATCAGCTATTAGAGATGAGTTATTAAAACTATTATGTTTACAAATGTGTTGAAAAAATCTTCTCTCCATTAAACAGAAATTGAGGAAAAAATTTAACAGGGAGGCTAATAATTCTGACTTCAACTGTACATATTTACTATTTTTTATCAGGGTTGCATGGTGGCTCAATTAGCACTGTTGCCTCACAAGCAAGGTTGCAGGTTCGAGTCCTGGCTGGGCCAGTTGGTATTTCTGTGTGAAGTTTGCATGTTCTTCTAAATCTTTCGGAAATATTTTTGGTAGATCAACAAGTGTGGCTATGCGGATCATCCAACAAGCTAAAAATAGTGCTTAAAATGTCTCTAAAATTACCAAAAAAAGTATTTAAATCTCAAGATTAAATAGAAAATGAGGCATAAAACTGAAAAAAAAGTCCACTTTTTAAGAAAACAAGACACCCATTATACCAGGCTGGCTGCGGGCCTGAAAAATCAATGTTTAAATGTTGAATAATCATACACAAATACTAATATAAAAATATATAATACTGTATACAACTTAAGAAAAACATTATTAAACCTTCAGTGAAATTGTAATTGTTTTTCAAATAAAGCTGTTCAACAAAGCAAGGAAATGTTTCACAGTATTTCCTATTAAATGTTTTTTTTTTTTTGGTTTGTTTGTTTGTTTATTTGGAGAAGGTCTTATTTCTTTTAATTTAGCTGGAATAAAAGCAATTTTAAGGTCAATATTAATACATTATTTCCAATTAGCTACAGAACAAACCAATGATGTCCAATAATTTGCCTAATTAACCTAACTTTAACCTAATTAACATAGTAAAGCCTACATATTGCACTTCAACTCTTAAAGGGCACCTATTTTACCTCTTTTTCAAGATTTAAGAAAAGTCTTTTGTGTGTCCAGAAAGTGTCTGTAAAGTTTCAGCTCAAAACACCCATCAGATAATTTATTATAGTTTTCAGAATATTGGGATTTTCTGCTCTGTACACACCGTAGCTGTTTTTGTTGTCTGTGCCTTTAATGCTAGTTCTCTAATTCTAGTTCTCTTTGATATTATTCTACATGTTACTACAAAGACATGATATTACGCAGCTGTCAATCAAATTGTTGGGCGGGGAAAACTGCACTCCTACGTCACGTTGCAGTGGGTCTCAAAATGGAAGGGATTTGGATCCTATTTTAACATCAGGAAATTAAAAAAAATTACTTCTTGTGTTTCTATCATTCCAATATGACTGTGGACATAGTGACATATCGTATACCTACACACAGTTCCGTTCAAAAAGCTTATTTTTATCATAGGTACCCTTTCATTCTAGAAAAATCTAATATTTTAAACTGTCGTAACAAAAACAAATTAAATTAGTAATTAAACATTTATTTTTTTTTAAACTATTACATAAAAACTCCCTAAAACTTCCTAAAAAAAATTCACAGGAGGTCTAACAAGTTTTTCCTTCAACTGTATATAATGCAACATCCAGCAGGTTTGCACAGAAAAGGTGATGGTCAAGAGCTTGGAACGGAAGTCTATGTTTCTGAAATAGCCTGCCACCAGGGAGAGGCAATGAAACCAGTGAGAGAGAGAGAGAGATTGTGTGTGTGTCTGAACAGATGTCCTTAATGTCTGACACTCCAGAACCCTGCAGACACCTTGGCTTGAGCACACAATGGCATTCACAAACACACAAGCACTGTACATTGCTATATACAGTAGAGCTCTTCCCAAATAGACAGCTTCATATTTACTCTGGTGTACATGCAGGGCTGCGATTACATGCAAGTCCAAGTCAATCTTTCTCACAGTTCAGCGCACTGATAGTTGAGGACATGCACACTGCCTCACAGTCACATGCAGTTCTAGAGGGAGGCCCGGACAGCACACTGCATGCCATGCATTCAAATTTAATATGACATAATCACACAAAACTACACTGATAATGCTTTTGCGCTATCAAATTATTTAAAATGCAAATCAAAGTCTCAATGGAAAAGCTAACAGTTTGTTAATTATACATACTCTAAAGTGTAAAATAAATAATAATAACAACATAAGACAATGCAAGTAATGCTTTGCACTATCTAATTATTAAATCCAATAATTTTCCTTCGGCTTAGTCCCTTATTTATCAAGGGTTGCCACAACAGAATGAACCGCCAACTATTCCGGCCAACTAAAGGGAGGTCTGAATAGCACACCGCATGCTATGCATAACCACACAAAACTACACTGATAATGATTTTCACTATCCAATTATTTAAAAGGCAAGCCAAAGTCTCAATGAAAACGTCAAAAGTTCGTTAAATATTCATTGATAATACTGTTTAATCTGCAAAAAGAAAGAAATAAGAAAAAAAATCAGATAAATAATGAGAAAATTAAATACTCTGGGAAAGTCTCAGCAGTTAATTTTATTTGGTAATGCAAGGAGTTTGTGTAAGTGATCAAATACCAAGATTCCTCACTACATGCAATACATTTTTTGTATTTGGAGCATATAAACTCTTTATTTTTTAAATTGAAGATACTTAAGTTTAATGATTTGGTTCAACTTAAAACAGTTTATGTTTAAAACCTGGAATAAATTACTTACAAAATGCATACAATATTTTAGGAAGGAAGACAAAATCTTAGCAAGTTGAAAACAAGGACAACTTTAACGAAACTGTGTTTATCTGTATTATGGAACAGTCTGGAAGATTCTCAAAACAATATCAGGATATTAATCAATTTAAAAAGCTGCATAAATATATATTATTAAAGGAATAAAGTGATTACCAGAGTTGATTGTAAAAATATGGAAATTGTATAAAATAATGTTATAAATATATTATTAAAGAATTATGTTGATAAATAGAGGTGATTGAAACAAAAAAAACTAAATGAGAAAGGTATGATGAAATTTTAGTTAATGGATGTCTCATGTAAAGCTCAAGTATGTCTCATGTAAACAGAAGAGATAAGTAAAAGAAGAATTAAGTTGAAGTAATAGACAAAATATGTGGTAATGGGGTGGGTGAAATAATAAGATTGCGCTTCATCCCGCTCTATTTTAGCCATAATAAAATGTTTTTTTTTAAATGATTATTTTGTGCATGTTTTTTTGTTCAAAATAAATAATTTAAAAATAAATAATTTAAATCTAATGAAATCATTAACATTTAATATGACAATCGCACATAACAAAGCTGATAATACTTTGCCCTATCAAAATATTCAATAAAAAAAGTCAACATTTCGGTAAGTATACATTGATAATACACAAAGATGCAAAAAAATCTAATCATTGAGAAATAATGAAAAAATGTGATTCTTTGGGAAATTCTCGGCTGTTATTTTTATTTATAAATGCAGGGTAACATGGTTTATGCATGAAAGTGATAAAAAATTTATTCAGTACATGCTATGCATTAAAATTTAATATGACATAACACTGATAATGTTTTCCATGTTGATAATGTATCTAATTATTTAAAAGCCAAATCAAAGTCTCAATAAAAAGTCAACATTACGTTAATTATACATTGACAATACTCTAAGCTGTAAAAAATAAATAATGAGAAAATTAAATTCTCTGGGAATCCAGTTGGATGTTAATTTTATATAGAAATGCAAGGTTTCTTGGTTGTGCATCTAAGTGATCAAACACCAAGAACATTTTTTTTCACTACATGCAATGCATTAAACTTTAATATGACATTACCACACATAATGCTGATAATGCTTTGAACTATCAAATTATTCAAAAGGGACAAGTCTCAAAGAAAAGGTCAACATTTCGTTATTGAATCACTGATATACTCTAAGCTGCAAAAAAAAAAAAAAAAGGATAAAAATTAGAGTAATAATGAGAAACTTTAAATCTCTGGGAATCCAGTTGGATGTTAATTTTATTTAGAAATGCAAGGTTACAAGGTTTAAGTGATCAAATAACAAAATTCAAATTGAATATGGCATAAGCACACACAACAACGCTGATAATGCTTTGCACTATCAAATTATTCAAAAGGCAAATCAAAGTCTCAACTAAAAAAACTACATTTCAAGTCAAGAGGAACAGATAATACTCTTTAAGCTGATAAAAAAGAAATGAAAAAAAAAGATAAATAATGAGAAAATTCTCTGGAAATCCACACAGATGTTAATTGTATTTAAAATTGCAAGATTACATGTTTTATCCATGTAAGTGATCAAATATCAAGACAAAAAAATTCACTGCATGCCATGCATTAAAATTTAATGCAACATAACCATACAAAAAAACGCTAATAATGATTTGCACTATCAAATTATTCAATAGGCAAATCAAAATCTCAATAAAAAAGTCAACATTTCGTATATTATACACTGATATTCTCTAAGCTGCAAAAAAAATAATAAATAAATAATGAAACGGATGATGAGAAAATAAAAGTGCCTTGGAAATTCACAGCTGTTAATTTTATTTTTAAATGCAAGGTTACGTGGTTTATGTATGTAAGTGATCAAATACCAAGACTCCATGCTAAAAAATTCTTGTGGTATAAATATTTGAACCTGCATGGTAGAAAATGTATAATCATAAGCCTATGTTTGTCAGATGTGGTGAAAATTAAAGTTTCAATTTAAACTGCTCAAATTAGTGACACTACAGTCAGTTCTCACACAATCAAAAAGTGTGTTTGAGTAAAGTTAATAAGCGACAATTTATATTTTGCTAAAATATATATATATATATATATATATATATATATATATATATATATATATATATATATATATATAAATACAGAGAAACGTGGAATTATTAAATGATTTTTGTTTTTGTTGTCTACAGTTGTATACACAGACAAGTACAATGTCACAACGAATTTTAAAAGTGCCAAAATAAACTGCTTACTGTACATCTAACATGCATGTTTTTATAATTCCATGTGTTCATATATAGATGTGTATGCTTTATTTTTGTCACAGCTGCATGTATATATACACATACATAAGCAAAGAGTCAAATTAAACTGCATATGTCACGTGCAGGTGTTTCTATAATTTCAAGCTGTACAGTATGTGTGTGTATGCCTATAAACACTGCCTATATCTAAATGCATGCGTTTATAGGTGTTCATATATAATATTCATTCACAGGTAGGCTATACACACACGCGTACTACTGCTGTTTAAATGATGTCAAATAGGATACATGATCTGCATGCACGCGCATATGGCATATCTATATTTCATATAATACAGCAGGGCATATAAAGGAACATATACATCACCATTCATGTTCAAACACTGATATTGTTTTGTTGGTAAAGTGATCTATGTTAGGATGCGTTACTCCGCTGAGGAGACAGAGGGGTGGAGTGGCGCGAAAGAGAGAGAGAGAGAGAGAGAGAGCATCTATGAGTGACAGGAGAGAGAGAGAGAGCGAGAGAGACTGAGCGCGCGCCACGGTCACAGCGAGCCTGACTGACTGAAGACCGACACGGTTAAAAATCACAGACAACGACACTGAAGTCACAGAAAAAAACGCGATCGTAAAAAGAAGAAAATAAGCCATTCTCTGAATTTACACGAAGGAAAGATGCCGTTTACCCGGACGGAGGTATGTTGTAAACACTTCTTCATATTTAAGCTACTTGTTACCAACGGTCAGTCTGAGGTAACGTACATTTATTTTCCGCTCTGCTGAACTCTGAAATCAGCTGAAATTAGGTATAAAAATGTGTTTTCTACGCATTATAAGCGATATTTAGCGGACATTGAATTATTATGTCTGAATGCGTATAGCTCTCTAATTTGTCTTTCATTTGTTTGCTCTTAAACGCCTATTTAATCAGTCTGAGGCGGCAGCCACACAGGATTTCAATGCAGGCGCTTTGAATTAAGGTCCTGGATTGGGACTCTCGCTCATTTATTTTAATGACCTGTTATTAAAGCAGTGTAAGTGTGTGTGTATAGTGCCTAAACGCGCTTATTTGCTCATGATGGATATTTAAATACTGGTAGCTATGCCATATGGAGGAGATTTGCATTTGTTTTTGTAGTACTTTCAAAGCTGGTGCAGAGTTTGGGCAGGAGTTCGGGATGTATTTTTCACGCGAGTATTTGGACTGTACTCTCTCTCCCTCTAGTAATCGTTTTAATGGCTATAAAATATAATACAGTAGAGCATCTAATAATATTGGATATTAAAAGACACTTTTATGGCGCATAGTCCTGCACTGTAATGTGATTTCAACCGAGACACGCAATTTAGTACGTATTTTATTATGGTTGTGAATAAGAAGTTTGTGTTTGAATTATAACTTGCTTTTAACAATAGTTTTTCTATGCATAAATGCCATTGTTTAGATTAATAATAAGGGTTTCTATTATTATTATTATTATTATTATTTCCTATATCAAGTTTTCATAATTCATCTGTGTATGCATAGGAAAGAAATGCATAGGGAATTGCAGTTTGGGTTGCATCTTATTTATGAAAGCCAAAGGCACTCCTCTGTAAAATCTTCAGGGAAATCATCTTGATTTCTGAAGGTGCAGTAAGTCCACAGTGAGCGAGAGAGAGAGAGAGAGTGCATGTTTGTGCGAGTGAGTGTGTGTGTTAGCATGGTGGGAACCCTTCTATATTTTATCATATTTCCTTATTTTTCATCTTTTTTTCCCTGCCCTGTTGGTGACAGCCAGGAAACAGTGGGGGTTTTGTAGAATCGCCAGCATGAGTCTATAGCCATGCCAAAACAGTGGGACCAGTATGTAACAAACACGCTTTAAATCTCCTGAAAGAAGTACAGCGAGGCCTGCATCATGCAAACACACACACATATGCAGCCCTTTAAACACAGGCCCAGCGTCTGCAAAACCATTTTAATTACAAGAGTAATTATACCCCTACACTTGTTTTCATTTACATAAGCAGCTTTGAGCGATGCATTAGTAATTTTAGTACATGCAAATATAATATATACTGTATCAACAAAGTTTCAAAGGTATAGTTCACTCAAATATGGAAATGGAGTTATTATCTCACCCTGGTGTTGTTTTGTGGGGTCGACACGGTTGTCAGATAACATTTAGCATTACAGCTGATAGCAGCTTGCTGTTGCAATGAAAACAACAAGTGTATTTACATCAAAAGAAGAAAGTACATTACATGTCCAATCATATTTTTTTACAATGTTGCTGTGCTTTTCCTAGGTGAGTAGGAGTGAAATAATTAGGCCTTATGAACACACAGCACGAAGACAAGCAGTCATGATCAGGATTTTCATTTAAGCCCCAGAGTATCTAGCCTCAGAATACTTAATATTAGGCCTGCACAATGTATGAAAATGAACAACCATGATATACATATCACAAGGGTTTGCAATAAATGAGTGGTGTAATAATACAGAAGTATCTATGTGTCCCTGCCACTCTCAGATAGACTTTACAGCACATCAGGCAATGTAGAGTGGACATGCTGATTTTTCTGTGTAAAAAATGTGTAACGATTTTAGTATGATTGCTGAAATTCGACCAAGCAATCAAGCCATGTTCAGAAAGCAAAGACAGAAGCGAAGTAATTCCACTGTTTCAAGTGTTTTGTTTTCCTGATTGGTCTTGATGTTTCAGGTTGATATAACTGTAGTAGAACAAAGTGGTGGGAATATTTATTTTTGTTCCTTTGGAAAATGTTTCATTCTTTTTATGCAACAGTAAAACATGGCTGTTTTAGAAGTTTCTTTTCCCTAAAAATAGTATGAAACATATTGGTTAAAATAATCTTAAAAATTTATTATATAACATATACAATATTCTACTATTTAGCATGCTATTTCTGCTAACAAATATATGTGCTAGAACCTTGGCTGGTTTAGGCCTGTAGTGGAAAATAAATTAAACTAAAATTACCAGTAGGTGGCAGCAAGTCCCTGTCTTAATGATTAAGTCATTGACTTTTCACTCAAAATTGATTCTATTCATTCAAAAATAAAAGTTTTTGCACGAATACTAATCATTTACTTAAATTATTTATATATATAAGTTTGGGTATAAAGGCTCTATTTTTTTACAACAGTAAGGCTAGACTTTCCAAGATATACGCAAATGTAAGTGACACATGTGAGCGATGCCATTGTGCTAAAGCAGTTTTAGCTCTTATGTTTTGGGCATGCCCTAGACTGTTAGCTTATTGGACAACTATTTTTAAAATTCTGTCCGAAGCATATAACAAAGACATTAGATCTATTTTTGGAGTACTTGAACAAGATACAGTCATATCCAATAATTATTAGGACGCTTATGCCTTTGCGTGTCTTATGGCTCATAGAAGAATATTGCTTTATTGAAAATCAAGTAAACCACCTTTAGTGTCACTCTGGTTTAGTGATATGATGCTGTTTTTAAGATTGGAGAAAATTAAATACTCTCTTAGAGGATCTACTAAACGTTATTATACAGTATCGAATCCAAAGATCTCATACTTTGAAAAAGGCCTAACACTTCCCCAAACTAAAATTAATAGGGAAATTAAAAGGTATTATAAGGATAATGCAATCGAACTCAATGGGCAAACATTACTGTTAACTACTTCCTCAATAGTATCAAAACTCTGTGACTATGTAAATATTTAATTTAATTTAGTATTAATTTATTTTAATTTTTTTATTATTTATTTTTTAGAAATTTTCTTTTTATTATTGTTTTTTTTTCTCTCTTTGAAGAGGAGGGAGGTTGTTCATGAGAAAAAAATGTAACAATAAAAAGAAAAAGTCTTGTCAAATCTTTGTATGTAATAATTCACCTTGTTTTTCTTTCAATAAAAGCAATTATAAAAATAAAAAATAAATAAAGGCTCTATTTATATTATAATGTAATGTATTATGTATTATAATATAATGCATACGCCTTGGAAGCAATGCCAATAAGCCAAGGTGTAAGTACGTCATTTCCAACGCAGGCACGCAACTTGCGTGTGCAAATAGGGAGCGATGTGAGCAAGCCGCACATGCACATTTTCCATTTACACCTAGTTAAAAAAAAATGAACTTATCCAATTGCAGCGAGCACACCGTTATTTATGCAAGTAGAACTAACCAATCTGCTTCACACTTTGTATGGAATATACACATTTTAGTAATAACAACAAACTAATTACCTCAGACAAACACAGCGCACCCAAACACTGCAGCGCTTTTTACTTTTCTTATTTACATCAGAGGTGCAGCAATGGTTCATCCGTTTGTCATTCTCTGAGAAAACAGTTGATGGCCGCCTAATAACAGAAAGATGACAGGGGAGCATGAGTGCAAAGCGCATTGAAAATGGTGAAGGAAACCATGCGCTCGCTCTTTTCAGGTGTGAATTTTGGGTTGCGTAATTGTCACTTCAGGTCAAAATAACAACACATGCGAAAATGAGTGTCGTGGCTAGTAGCAGTGAAGAGATCATAAATAACGGATGTAAGGATGTCAAAGTGGCTTTTTGGTTTCTTTTGCATCCCAGCTACTAGCACCCATCTGAAAGATTTTTAGCATAGGGGTGATGTAGTCATTGAACTTCACAATTAGTAATGTTGCAGTATGTATTTGAATAATGATGGTTGGTTTCTTTACTTGAAAGCTCAGATTTGGTTATCATAATTTGTTTGTTGATAGAGTTTGAGGTTTACCGTATTATTATAATTTACACCTTAAAGTTTGCTTTGATCGTTCAGCATCTACGCTTTACCATTGGACACACTTTGTAACATTTTATTCATCAAATTTAAGAGTCTCTTTAACACTTCTGTTTATTTTTTTATAAAGAGATCAGATGTTTTGTTTAAATAATTTTGTTTTTGACTATTAAAACTATTTGCCCTAGTAATGTTGGTAAAAAATAAATAAAGTGGTTAAATAAAACAAAAAATCCTAATACTCCTAATTGTATTGTTTAAAAATATTCAATAATTATCGAAACCGAATGATATAAAACATGATCTCGTGATATCACTCAGCCCTAAATCAAATATCACATTATTTAGCATGATGTTACATATCACTTTTTCAATATTAAACAGTCCTATTGTATTGTCTCTGCCCACTCTTTCATACCTTAAACACCTTTTGCTGGTCACTAATCACTATGACAAGCATGAACAAAACACTTGATAGAAATTTAAATTTCCCCTTTTGTAGTCAGAAAGCACTGGAACAACACTAGGGTGAGCAAACAATGACTCTGTTTGTTTTCGGTTCTCGGAGAGCTATCCATTTAAAAAAAACACTGTCAAATTCAGTTCACTGAAGCAGCAGTCCATCTTGTGGTCAGAAAAACACTACACGAACTACTACATCAACAGTGAGACATCTGGGATTAGCAGAGCACTTCAGACCCACCTCACACACAGTAGATTACACAGATTTAGAGTACATCAACTCTGGCACAGATTAACATGCTGGTCAAATGCTGATGAGTGATGAGAAAGAGAGAGCAAGAGGCTGAGCTCACTAAGAGAAAATTCACAAGAGATTAAATCTGGGTATGGTTAAACTTTTTTTTTATTTATCCTCAAATATCCTCTCTCTGTCTGAAAAAATAAAACAAAACAAGCAGCTGAGAAAGAAAATGTGACACTTATTATTATCTATTATTCTATTCTATTTTTATTTATCTATTACTTAGATGGTTAAGATTACACTCAAAAAAAATGCCTGGTTGTTTTAACCCAATTCTGGGTGTAACAGGGACTAACCAGTGTTGCCATTTTGGGCAGTTTCCCGCCCAATCGGGTGGTTTTGAATTTGATTGTGCGGTTAAAAAGGGCATAGGCGGGTTGACAAAATTTGTTTGGTTTTGGTTTTGAAATTTGGTTTACCAACTTATTTACCAAAACATAACTGTGTGCTCCTGGTCCATTTAGTTAGTGACTAGTGCATAGCGCAAACCATGTGGACCCACCCGCAAGACGAGGTAAAGGAAAGTAGTATCAAAATCTGACTTCCCTTCACATGCACATGCATCATGCAGCACCTGTAGTTATACTCACAGTGGTTTATCACACTTTTATATAACATAAGCTATGTTTCCATCCAAAAATGTGAATTCACTTTATTCACAAAACTGAAATATCGCATAAAAGACGTTTGAAAAAAGCAGAGTTTCCATCCAACGAGTCAGAGAACAAAATCGTCACTTTCTGATTAACTGGCGCCAAATATAAAAAGTAAAAATGTAAAATAATAATTTACTGCGGTAGGAGAAGCTGTGTTAATCTATTCCTTATTTATTAAATTACTTGCACCTCAGAAGACGATGCAGACACGCAATGAACGCGTGGTGGCATTTGAAGGCATGAGACGCAGAGCACAGACACTCTTGACAGTTCTGGAGGTGATTAATAATATGATAACAGAATTTTTTTAGAATTACCAAAACAACATTTCTGATGATTTACAGTGTGCTCAGCCTGCATTTACACAAATTTTCATCATCACATGATCTCTTATAACAAAATGACCTTTTTAATGCACATACTGAAATTTGTTCAGTAAAAGTGTTTCTATCACAGTTTATGCACTTCTTTTCTTATTGAAAAAAAAGTTTATCCTACTCAGTTGTGCGCATATGTTTTTTATGCACATTTTTAAAATGTATTGCACATAAAGATAGGTGGATGGCAACATAGCTTTAGAAATGTTGTCTGATTGACAAGCAGCACCTAAGTATGTTCAAAAGAATTTAAACCGCAAATGGGACAAATTTATACCCCATTTTGAAAGCAAAATATACTTATATAGGTACAGTAGTGTAATGTACTCAACATTAAGTGCATTGTGTGGGTGAGAGGGGGGCCGTGTTTCAATGTGATCCGCTTATGTTGTGGTTCTGTGACTGCTGGTGCTGGTTTCTGTATGGTTAAAAAATATAACAGTTAAAGTAACTTATTTAAATCAATAAATAAAACATTAATCTCATATTCTGGGCAGTTTGTTGTGCATTTGGGCGGTTTTTAAATGGCTTTTGGGATGGATAAAGTGAGCTATATCTGGCAACACTGGAACTAACTCAACTGCTGGGTTAATTTTTTAAATTAAATTAATTGGACCATATTTAACACAATGTTTGGGTTAGTGCATATTCTATCCAATTTGGTTTTTAAATATCACAGTATTCCTTCAGGGTGTCCACTGGGTCTTAAATCATTTTAAACATAATTTTTCTTAATTTTGTTTTGTCCAAGTAAACATAGTCAATCCAACATCCAACCAATGATTAGAAAAATTAGAAAAAAAAACATTAGTGTTCAACCCTCTATAAGTCTAACATTTCAATTCTTAATGTTCTTAAAAGGGTCTTTAAAAAGTCTTACATTTAATTTGGATACATGGACATGACATTTGGTGATGCAATTAAACCATCCATAAATAAAAAACTATTTTAGCACCATTTCAGCTGCAACATCTCTATCTCTATTGGAGGTGTCAGTGTCAGTATTAATATATAAATTATTATAGCATACTTTTATTTGGGTGTCTGACAATTAAAAATAGATCTGGTGGCAGATATTGCAGCCTCTGTTACTTTTTTAACCTTTAACTTTTTTGTTTTTATTTAGTTGTTTATAAAATTTATTTATTTTTGTCAATTCTGATTTCAATGCCTCATTATTAAATTGTTAAAATGACTATAATGAAATAAAATATTCTTAAGAATGAACCTCGAAGTGTTCTTTGGAAGAGTGTACTTGCATTGTGGTGATATTATATTGTTGTTCTTGTATTATATAATAAGTGGCATAAAATGGTCTTAAAATGACAATAATATAATTTATCACACTATATTTAGTTGCAATATATCATACTACATATATAGATATGTTGACAGGCCTTTTGATGGAACCTGCAGAAACCCTGTTCTTATTTCTCTTATTTGAAGTTATAAATTCCCTGCATTTTCAGATGATTTTCTTCTACAGAGATAGTCCAGGATCTATTGGCAGTAGCTTTAGTTGTTTTATAATTCACAGTCTGCCTGTGAGAGTGGTCTGTGTGTGTGTGTCAGTGAGGTCACTCTTCAGTGGGCTGCATGATAAAAACAACACTACAGATTACAAAGGAGATAAAGCGGCTCCACGACTACTTTTCTATAGATCTTATAGGGGGGAAATCCTAGACATATGCACATATGCTTTTTACTTGCTAGTCCACACTTGCATTTAAAGTCTAATGAATTGTCTGTCAAAGCCACTGCGGTTTGTGTCAAAGCTTTTAATGTACTTTGCACACAAAAAACAGAGGAAGAAGTGAGATGTGCTATTTACTGTTGAGTGGCTGGCAGACAGACTGAGCATTTCATCATCTAACCATCACCACTGTTGCTAGAGCAACTTATACTCCATCAGATCCTGGGTACCAGGTTTTTATACACACACACAACAGCACACATTTTGTCATATTCCTCTTAGCACCACACTCAAAACAGGAACAATCACACAGCCTTTTCGTACAGCATTAAGTGTGTCTATTCAGTACGCAAGTACTTCTAAAAACTGCAATAATACAGTAGTGGTTCATGTTTTCTAGCCAGGCAGCTGTAATAATCTCACACTTGAATTCCCAGACTCCCTAGCATTACCAAACACTTGTAATCTGGAGCTTTTACCTCAACAACGCAGCCACAAAGTGTGCATGGTAGTTTTTGAAAATTACTACTGCTTGCAATGTGTAAATACCTCTATGATGGGGATCTGACTCAGCTGAACAGAATCACTGTATATTTTTTGGTCAAAATGGTTCTGTTCGCTAAGCCTGTAATCGTATCAGCAGTTAGGGATGGGTAATGAGACCACCAATGTGATCTATTGATTATTTGAGGAATGTTTCTTTTTATGTTCATGGACAATGGACCCATTTTTGAGCCTTACTTTGTACTTCATTGACTATGAACGGAAGCTGCGCCAGAGATGCCTCAAGATGGCATAATTTCCATACATCAAAGTTATTATTTACATTAAAATTTTCATTACAGACGATGCAAGAAATGCACCGTTTAAAATATTTTTTACAGGATATGCAAGAGTTATTTTATTTAGAAGAGATACTGCTCGTTTTCTACTTTTAATATGAAAAACACTGAAAAGGTATTTTGTTTTCAAAAGTGCAAGTTATGTATTTTCACTCTTATAAAAAAGGCAATTTTAGGCCATGTTTGTTTTAATTTCAGTTGATCAACGTTGATGTTCAATAAATAATCACAAATAGTAGATAGTGTGTGTTTCCTTCAATTGTTTTAAATCCAAGTAATGCACTCTTCATTCAAAAATATCTCACTTAAATGTGAGCATATTTACTGTACAAATCTGTACAGTAAAATATAAGGGCAAAAAAAATAAATAAATAAAATAATCATTCATTAGTCGTAATCTAGTTAAAATGTTCAATTTATCGAGATTTAGATTTTAGGCCAAATCGCCCAACCCCACAGCAGCCAAGAGAGCTTTAAGTTTAAAAAATAAATGCAATTTCAAACAACGCCAACAAATTAAGAAAAACATCCATTTGGCAGCACACAAGCTGCAAATCCTCACAGCACAAACACATAAAAACACTGCAATTTTACAAAATGCAACCAATTTACAAAAACACGCTGCATTTTCTCACAACACTTGCAAAAACATCTGAACACAACAGAAATGTTTCAAGGGGACCCTAAAACCTGACGGACGCCGCTGTGCTGTGACTATTGCTTAGTGAAGTCGTTGGTGATCTTTGAAAGGTAAACACCCTGATTCTTTTGTAATTTATTAGCCTAAATAACCATGGCTGCGTCCAAAACCGCCTACTACTCAGTAGGTACTGCATTTAAATTTAAACGTACTACTAGGCTGTTAGAAAATTGCGTTCTATACAGTATGAATGTGAAAAGTATGAATGGAATTTGGAAGTACTACACCGCCATTTTGCCATGGTCACGTGACCTACCTGCGTCAGTTGCGTCGCTTCAGTCCCATTCATGAATTTTCTCATGGGAGTCATGAGATAGGGCAGCGTGCATGGGATGTGCACTTCAGAATCTCGCCGGAAGTAGCAAGTCATCTGGGTACTTCTCCCATACTGATTTTCGGATTCTATGAATTCAGACATACTACTCGGCTCGCATACTGATTTTAGCATACTATATATTATGGAAGTATGCGGTTTCGGATGCAGCCCTTAAACTAAACAGTCGGGTCCATCATGTTTTAGGTAAACATTTACGTAGCGTTCTGTGCTATTTAAAAGTGTTGTGTGAAAATGCAGCACATTTTATTAATGTGTTTGCGTTGTGAGAAAATGCAGTGCGTTTTTTAAAAATTTATTTGCGTTGTGAGGATTTGCAGCAAATACTGTATGCTGTCAAACAGATGAAGATCTTAATTTGCTGGCAATTTTTTAATTGCATGTGTTTTCTTAAAATTGCAGCACGTTAAGCTCTCTCGGCCACCATCCAACCCAAAAATTGATTGATATAATTATTCTTAGCTGGAAATAAAAGCTGCACCATCAATAAGATGCCAAGTTGCTAGTGAAACTTGAGACACACTACAGCATAAATTAGTACTAAGTTAACTAGGTTTCTTAAAAAAAAAAAAAACATTTTAGCGCAGGTAGGTAAGTAGTAATAAATCAAAAAGCACTATAACAACAACAATAATAAACAGAAATAAACAGTGGTAAACTTGGTTCGGAATGTGTGATATTGGTTGAGATTGTTTCCACTACACTGCAAAGAAAATGCTTTTCTTAAGAGTTTTTTTGTCTTGTTTCTAGCTTAAACATTCTTAAATCAAGAAACTTTTTCTAGACAAACTAACAATATTATCTTGTTTTTTAGAAATAATAATATCAAAATGAAGTGATTTTTTTTCTTAAACAAGCTAAATAATCAGCCAATGGGGAGAACAAAAAAATCTTATTTCAAAGAGAATATATTGCTTACCCTAGGCAGAATATTTTGCTTATTTTGGGGAATTTTGATTTATTATTTCAAAAACAAGACAATATGTTTAGTCGTCTATAAAATACTTCCTGATTTAAGAATTTTTTGGTATTTAAACAAGAAACGAGTTTAAAAAAATTTTGCACTGTAACAAAAACATGTGCTAGAAACTGGTCTGTTGTGGAAAACGAAACCAGTTATGTGGCAGTCTTAATGATTGAGTGATTCCTAATTTTTATCATTTAAAATTGATTCTATTAATTCAAAATGTCTGATTTATTTAGAAACTTTCTCGTAAAGAATGAATCGCTGATTAAAATAATTTAAGAAAGAAACATCGCAGTTTTGTTCCATTGCTGGCGCACAAATGTTCTGGCTTTGTTTGAAATTATTACCATTGGTAAAACATTCCTTTCTTCATTTTCCTTCGGCTTAGTCTCTTATTTATCAGGGGTTGCCACAGCGGAATGAACTGCCAACTATTACAACATGTTTTTACGCAGTGGATGCCCTTCCAGCTGCAACCCAGTACTAGGAAACACCCATACACTCTCAAATCCACACACAAACTCATACATATGGCCAGTTTAGTAAATCCAATTCTTATAGCACATGTCTTTGGACTGGGGGGAAACCGGAGCACCCGGAGGAAACCCATGCCAACATGGGGATGCAAACTCCACACAGAAATGCCACTTGGTCCAACCGGGACTCATACCAGTGACCTTCTTGCTGTGAGGTGACAGTGCTAACCACTGAGCCACCTATTGGTGAAACAAAAAAAACAAATACATATTGTTTTGTGTATAAATTGTAGTCCAATATTAACTTCTTGTTTGTTGAGTTTGTTTACAATCAATATCACATTTGATATTCAGAAAAGCAGCACACTTGGTAGTTTGTTTTTAATTACGATATAATTTTCACACTGATTAAAAACCCATATAGAGATAATTTTGTTTTGGTAACTTGAATTGAATACTTGCTGCATTCTATTAGGCTTCATCATGCAATGAAAGCTTTTTATCTCTTTTGTTTTTGCACAAAGTGAGTGATACACTTGATAATGTCCCATATAATTAAAACAAACCTTACACAAGACAAATATCACTTTGTATTTCACATTATACCAACCCCCTGATTTCCTTGAAATCAAGGCCGATGTGAACACAGCATGCTAAACACAGCGCACTACATCAAGCATTTACGCTCTTTTCTCCCATTCACTAAACACTTTCACCATAATGCAGGAAACTTAATGTTTACCCAACATCAGTGACCACAATCCAACCACTTGACAAAAATCTGAACAAGGTTATGACTCAAACACTCTTCCTCTAATCCACTTAATCTAATCTTATAAAAGACTCCAACTGAATCATAATTTGTGAGTTATTGATTCATTACATATTACAGTAAGGAGATTGATGCACGGCTTGAGAGCGCTCTGGGCTCTTAGTGATGTCCTTTTTTAGGGGCGGAAATGCAGTCTTGCTCTCTGGAGAGGGCACAGCACTCATGCAACAATGAGTGTTTTGTCTTATCCTCTGCCAGGCCAGGGTTGTCATAGACACAGGACCTACGTCAGGGTCGTTTATTAATCAATGTAGCCGTTTTGCTCATTGACACAAAGTAATTTTTTATTGCGCTCGAATCAAACGCTCTTTTGTTAGACGCAGATCTTTAGATGCGTCTCGCCTGCCATCAAACCAGTCAAGAAAAGACAGCGTTGTTTTAAAGAAAGCATGTGTCTGAGATTAAGTATATAGGTGAAATGAACCTCAAAGAGTTTCCTGTAAATTTGAACAATCACAAATCCACTTACCCCTCGAAGTATTATAAGGAGATAGAAATTTCCAACATACAGAATTGCATAAATTGAATTCCCTGACAAAGACCTCTTTGGAAATTGAAGAAAGTGGAAAAACAAGCTAAGATATTAAGATGGGTTGAACATGATATTCAATTTAAACCAGCAAAACTAGATTTAAGATTTAAATGGAGTTTGCAAGACAACATCCTTCTGTCTCATCACTGCTGATAATGCATTAGAAGGTTTTCAACAACTTTCAAATACATACAGTTGAAACCAGAAGTTTACATACACTGTATAAAAAGGCACATAACCAATTAAAAAAATAAGTCAAATGTTAATGTGACTAAATGTTTTCTCTTTTAGGTAAGTTAGGATTATCAAATTAGTTTCTGTTATGCTTAATAGCAGAACAATGAGAGAGATGTTTTTTGAGAAATAGGTTTAACTTTTCTTAAAAGTCAAGTTTATGTACAATAAAATTTATATTCCTCTGATAAAGCTTAGATGGTGTCAAGATTTTGAAAGTTTCTGATTGGCTATTGACAACATTTGAGTTAATTGGAAGCACAACTGTGGAATAGTGTTTCAGGAAAACCACAAACACACTCCTTCCTTGTGACAGCATGGGAAAATCAACAAGGCAGAATCAAATTTAAAAAAAAAGTCAGATTACAATTATACATATATATATATGTATGTATGTATGTATGTATGTACAGTTGAAGTCAGAATTATTAGCCCCCTGAATTATTAGCGCCCCTGTTTATTTTTTTCCCCAATTTCTGTTCTGTTCTGGGAAGATTGTTTCAGCACATTTCTAAGCATAATAGTTTTAAAAACTTATTTCTAATAACTGATTTATTTTATCTTTTTCATGATGACAGTAAATAATATTTTACTAGATATTTTTCAAGACACTTCTATACAGCTTAAAGTGACATTAAAAGGCTTAACTAGGTTAATAAGGTGAACTAGGCAGGTTAGGGTAATTAGACAAGTGATTGTATAACAATGGTTTGTTCTGTAGATTATCGGAAAAAAAAAATTGCTTAAAGGGGCTAATAATTTTGTCCCAAAAATGGATTTTAAAAAATTAATTACTGCTTTTATTCTAGCCAAAATAAAACGAATAAGACTTTCTCCAGAAGAAAAAATATTATCAGACATACTGTGAAAATTTCATTGCTCTGTTAAAAATCATTTGGGAAATATTTCAAAAAGAAAATAAAAATCACAAGGGGGCTAATAATTCTGACTTCAACTGTATGTATGTATGTATGTGTGTGTGTGTGTATATACACACACACACACACACACACACACACACACACACACACACACACACACACACACACACACACACACACACACACACACACACAGTAGAGTCAGAATTATTAGTCCCTGTTTATTTTTTTTCCTCAATTTCTGTGTATCATGGAGAGAAGATTTTTTTTTCAACATATTTCTAAGCAATAGTTTCAATAACTCATTTCTAATAACTTATTTATTTTGTCTTTGTCATGATGACAGTTAATAATATTTTACTACATATTTTTCAAGATACTTCTCTACAGCTTAATGTGACGTTTAAAGGTTTAACTAGGTTAATTATATTAACTAGCTAAAACTAGCTTAAAGGGACTAATAATTTTGTCCTTAAAATGGTGTTTAAAATATTATTAACTGCTTTTATTGTAGTCGAAATGAAACAAATAAGAATTTCTCCAGACGACAAAATAATATCAGACATACTAAGAAAATTTATTTGCCCTGTTAAACATAATTTGGGAAATATTTAAAAAAGAAAAAAAATTCAAAGGGGGCCTATAATTCTGTATATATATTCAACTGTATATATATTTATATATATAAAGGAGTTTCCTGTATAGCTCAAAAATCAAGAAACGAAGGCGGTATGAATTAAGTTAATGTGGCTCTAGATAATTTGACAAGCTCTGAAAGAGGACTGCAACAGTCTTAATAGATCGATTTTTATTATTCCACGCAAAAAAAAAAAAAACAGCTGCAAGCTCTGAACCGAGCTTTGATAATCCAAGTAATTTTGAAGAGCTGCTAATTTTAGCATGTGGCAGGTTAATAGAGTGCGTCCGGACATACAAATTGACTGGCGTTTTATGTCACAACTGATGTAAAGCATGCATATAGATTGTGCTTTGATTAAAAGCACGTCCATTTAAACCCTGCAGCCCTCATTGAAATAACACAGCTTATCAAACACATGCTTGTTAAATCATTACAGCTCATTTATAATTTACATGCAGAGAGGCCCATTCAGGCAGAGCTACAACTTTTATGTTTGTGCTCTCGCTTACTTAAAGTGATGCAGTGTATTGTTGGAGGAACGGAAGAATGCGTGTACATGTTCACGCACAGCGTGGCGCCTTGCAGTTTGGCTCTAAATGAGCTATAAAAAAAAACAAATGCGCAGGCCTCCCATAGGAAGCCAAACACCGCTCAGCTTAGTAGAGATCGCTTCTGAACATGGTTCATTTCACTCTCCGCTCTGTGAGAGGGGTTTGTCGAACATGTGGGCAACTTTGTTCACTGACCTAAATGCATGAATTGTCTTTATATAAAAAGTGGCACTTTTTGTTCACCACACAGTGGGGGCTGTTTATTCTGACATTTTGCTCCGTCTTGTTATGTGAAATGCCGATAAGAGAAATTTACCCACATTAAGTCAAATTCAGACAAACTTAATTATTTTCCTCCCCTCTGCATGCTCTGCTTTGGAGTGTTTGTGTTTGATGTTCATAAGTACTGGCTGAGGGACAGCAAGAGGTATGATTGGTTGTTCCTATGTGATTGTGTGTGTGTGTGTGTTTGAAGAGAAAGAGAGCACTGAAGTATCCAGCACTTAAATTGTCTGCTTATTTCCAGTGACTGCATCATTTACAAAGAAAGTGAATGCATAAGAAACAGAGAAGAAAAGGGCAAAGGAGAAATAAGGAGTGAAATGGTCACGCAAGCGAGGAATTTTATTTTATTGGAAAGAGAAAAAGCAGCTTGTTGAAATGCATCACTGTATCCTAGTAAGAAAGTGATTTACGTATATGTCAGCGTTCATGTATAATTTTAATAAAGGCCTATCTCATCCTGCTGGAAGGGTGAATTATATTGGCACCAAAATATCGGGATCGCAAATGGGAAAACAAAACAAATGTAAACAAATTAGAAGGCAAGCGAAGAACTGAAAACGGCTGGAACTAGTGACAATGACAAATGTCTGTCATATATTTACACCCTTGATGAGATACTCATCTCAAGGAAAGCAAACGTAATACACGGCAATATCAGAAATGAGAACGCAATAATAAAACTTTGCCTGTAAAAAATAAAAGTATTTGAAAGAGGAAAATTGCACTAAAAGGTTTAAAAAGTGGCTTCGCATTTACCTGCTCATTAGGGAGCATGAGAGAGAGAGAGAGAGAGATGTGAGGAAAGGCATAATTTATTTCACTAGCAAAACACTGCATAAAACCGAATGCCCTCTATTTAGAGTAGCGCCAGGTATCTGTAAAAGAAAGCCACAGACGTCATGTGATGTCTAAAACTATGAGGTGATGTCTCATTAGCTATGTCTCCATTCAAAAATGCGAATTAAATTCATGTGTGGGTTAGGCAGTGGTGCAGTAGGTAGTGCTGTCGACTCACAGCAAGAAGGTCGCTGGTTCGAACCACCGCTCAGTTGGCGTTTCTGTGTGGAGTTGGCATGTTCTCCCTGCCTTCGCGTGGGTTTCCTCCGGGTGCTCCGGTTTCCCCCACAGTCCAAAGACATGCGGTACAGGTGAATTGTAGGCTAAATTGTCCGTAGTGTATGAGTGTGTGTGTGAATGTGTGTGTGTGTGGATGTTTCCCAGAGATGGGTTGCAGCTGGAAGGGCATCCGCTGCGTAAAAACTTATATAAGTTGGCGGTTCATTCCGCTGTGGCGACCCCGGATTAATAAAGGGACTAAGCCGACAAGAAAATAAATGAAAATTCATGTGTAAAAATGAAATATTGCACAAAAAATTTGCGAATAAAGCAGCGTTTATTATCCAATGAGTCAAAGAGAACAAAATCGCCCCTTCCTGATTAACTGGCGCCAAATAACAACAGTAAAAATGGGATTTGATGCAGTAGGAGAAGCTGCATGAATCTTTTCTTTAATTAATAAATGACTTGCATCTCAGAAGACAATGCCGACATGCAACAAACACATGGTGGCATTTGAAGGCATGACAATTCTGGAGGTGATTAATAATATAATAATAATAATAATAATAATAATACTGAAATGGTAAAGGTGTTTTACAATGACCAAAACAACATTTCAGATGTTTTACAATGATCTCAGCCTGCTGTTTTTTTTATTTACACACGTTTTTATCATCACATGATCTCTCATAACA
Organism: Danio rerio; assembly: GCF_052040795.2. Classification (NCBI taxonomy): domain Eukaryota; kingdom Metazoa; phylum Chordata; class Actinopteri; order Cypriniformes; family Danionidae; genus Danio; species Danio rerio. Next base: position 50,207,177 of record NC_141034.1, read on the forward strand.
AAATCACCAGGGATGCTCTGATCAGGATTTTTTCAGCTGATACTTAGTACTGATTCCTTGTCATGGTGATCGGCTGATACTGAATACCGATTCTGATGCTTTAAGCTTTATAATGCATAAAGCACTTTCCCTCCAAGTTTAACACTAAAGTGTAGATCTCTCCTTACTCAAGAGAATAAGTTATGGCTGCTGCATTTACACTTAGTAAGTCTTTATTATAAGTATATTATAAGTATTTATGAGTAATTAAATTATAAGACTAACAATGCAATTTGAAAACATTGCAAATGATAGAAGAAAAATGTAACGTCTCAATCAAGAAAATGTTTGGAGTGCATATTTGATGCATAAAAAGAAATGCACACCTGTAAATCCACCACTTCTTTACTAAAAGGAAAAAGGCCTATAAACCAGTGTTATTGTTATAAGTGAATTACAAGAAGTTATGTATATTATTAAATATTTATGTAAAAAAAAAAAAATATATATATATATATATATATATATATATATATATATATATATATATATATATATATATATATATATATATATATATATATATATATATATATAATATTTTCAGCCAGGTTTTAGTGAACTTGCAATACTGTCAAAAACACATAACTTTTAGTTCTTATATGTAAAATGGCCTAAATGCAAGATCATTTCAATATTTTGCTCATCTCCAACTATGAGATAGGCCAGATCAGTGAGTACTAATCGAGTCATTAAATGTGTCTATTGGTTAATCGGAGCATCCCTAAAAAAAAATTGTTTTTTATTGCGTCTGTAAAAATGTTTCCATCATAGTTTATGCATAAGAAGTTAAAATGTAAACCTATAAATCCATTACTTCTTTACTAAAAGGCAATATGTCTATAAACTACTGTTATTGTAATAAGTAAATTATAAGTTATATTATTAAATATTTATGTTAAAAATATAATTTAAGTTTTTATGTATCTAATATTTTCAGCCAGATTTTAGTAAACTTGCAATACTGTCAAAAACACAGAACTTTTAGTTCTTAAGTGTAAAAAGGCGTAAATGTAAGATAACACAAACACTTGCTGATCTGGCCGATCTCATAAACTGATCGCGAGTACCGATCGAGTCATTAAATGTGATTATAGATCGATCGGAGCATACATAAAAAAAATTTAAATAATAATTGACAATTCTGTATGTGAAAATAATATAATAACACTAATACTGAAATGGTAAAGGCGTTTTACAATGACCAAAACAACATTTCAGATGTTTTACAATGATCTCAGCCTGCTGGTTTGTCTATTCACACACATTTTTATCATCACATGATCTCTTATAACATAATCACATGACTTTTTTAATGTGCATACTGGAATTTGTCCGATAAAAGCGTTCCCATCGTAGTTTTTTCTGCACATTTTTTCATATAGAATAAAAACTCCTATACTCAGTTGTGCGCATTTCAAAGTTTATGAGCATCTTGGTGTTTCCATCAACCATTTTTTTTTATCCTCATCTAAAAATTTATCCAAAATGTGCATAAAATAGGTGGATGGAAACATACTGTACATTATATATATATATATATATATATATATATATATATATATATATATATATATATATATATATATATATATATATACATATATATATATATACATATATATATATATATATATATATATATATATATATACATATACATATATATATATACATATATATATATATATATATATATATATATATATATATATATACATATATATATATATATACATATAAATATACACATATATAAATATATATATATATATATATATATATACATATATATATACACACATATATATATATATATATATATATATATATATATATATACATATATATATACACACATATATATATATATATATACATATATATATATACATATATATATATATATATATACATATATATATATACATATATATATATATATATATATATATATACACACATACACACACATACATATACATACATATACATACACACATATATATATATATATATATATATATATATATATATATATATACACACACACATACATACATACATACATATATATATATATATATATATATATATATATATATATATATATATATATATACATACATATATATATACATACATACATACATACATATATATATACATATATATATATATATATATCAGTATTCTACATTCACACAACAATGAAAAACAAACTCACTCCCAGAGTATATTTCTCAAAGCAAAGACCTTAAAACGCTCTGTTAAATCTAGGGTCAAGAACATTAATTCTCGTCCATTAGAATGATTTTACAGCATATGAGTGCTTAGAACACATTTTTATAGACAGATGAGATGTGCAGCGAGCGCTCGGTTTATATGAGCGGCAGGGACTCATTCGCACATTGCAGGTGCAGATGTACAAACACAAATGCGCCACCATCCACTTGAACCCATCTTTCATGATTAAGAATAGGTAAATAAAGCTAATTTATTCCCCACTTTCTGTTAGCATTCGAGTCCATTCATGCATTTCCTTTGCACCTTATGAATTACAGTACCGTCACGCTAGCATCTTGGCATCAGACATAAAAGGAAGCCACAGAGTATTGAAAACAGCAGAATGTCATTCATTCACCAACATAAACTGAAATACACACACACATATGCACAGCAAAAAAATTCTATGCCTTGGATTTGTGTGTCAAATATAAAACCCATAATGATGAATGCCTTAATCTGACTTCCACTATTCGTCCTTGTCCCAGTCATCCCAATGCAATCATTCAAGCCTCAAGTTTGAGGTTGGCCTGTCTGCATGTATAAATACTCATAAGCCTGGATGTTGTTTGCTCGTCACACACATTCACAGCATCAGGCCTCTCTCTTTCTCACCCTGTGCCACTTTCGTGCATCTTTATCACATTCACAAGCCACTGGCTCTGTTCAGTGCACAAACACTGAATATAACAAGGATATAAATCAGTATAGGCATTTATGCATTAATGGTTCACAGATTACAGTAAACGCACTGGTGAACATCCAAAAGGACGGAAGCCAATAGAGAACGCGCACAAGACTGGAAAACGGGGTGTGCATGGGGGAAAAAAACAAGGTGCGTTCCCATCACTGCTCATCCACGCATCCCTGTCACACACTCATCCCTGCTCCCCGCTCTCTCTTTGCTCCTGGTTGTTCATACTAAAAGGCTGCAGTGTGTGGGTGTGTGTTGAGAGGCTGGTCACATCCCGGCGTCTCCTGCCATTTTCACTCCCGTTGCTGAATTACCCCTGATTACCTTTAGCTAATTATCATCAGATCTTAGAGAGTGAAACACACAAGCACACACACATCACTATTCAGCGCTGCAGAGCCACTGGCAGTTAAAGATCTGAGACATCACTGGACTGCAAAAAAATAAAAATAATGAAATAAATAAAAAGCGAGAACGGTACCTAGGCACATCTCATCAAGGTGTTTGTACTCCACTGTCAAAACATCTCTATGTAGCAATTATATATTTTTTTTCCTTTCTTCACTGAATGGTAGGTAATTACGATGAGTAGACTGAGCAATAAATTAGACCGCTTCCTGAAAAGAAGCTTTGAAGCATCATTAGCAGGAGACGGAACTGCCGTTCAGCCGATGCGACAACTGTAGAACGGTTCTAGAGCGCTTGCAATTCTAGAACAGAGGTTTTTTTTTTAGAAGGGAACGGCACTACAAGACTGCAGCCTTTTAGTTCATTCCGCTGTGGCGAAGGAAAAGTTGTATATGAATATACACTCACTGGCCACTTTATTAGGTACACCTTAAGATGATTTGCGCTTTATGACAGGTCACGTTATCCTGCTGGAAATAGCCATCGGAAGATACCAACACTGTGGTCACAAAAAGACGGGATGAATCCATGCTTTCATGTTGTTGATGCCAAATTCTGACCCTACCATGCAAATGTTGCAAGAGAAATTGAGACTCATCAGATCAGGCAACGTTTTTCCAAACTTCTATTGTCCTATTTTGGTGAGCCTGTGCCAATTGTAGCCTCAGTTTCCTGTTCTTAGTTGACAGAAGTGGCACCCGGTGTGGTCTTTTGCTGCTGTAGCCCATCCGCCTCAAGGTTGTACATGTTGTGCATTCCGACATGCTCTTAGGCATACCTTGGTTGTAACAAGTGGTATTTGAGTAACTGTTGCCTTTCTATCAACTCGAACCAGTCTGGCCATTCTCCTCTGACCTCTGATTACAACAAGGCATTTGCGCCAACAGAACTGTCGCTCACTGGATATTTTCTCTTTTTCGGACCATTCTCTGTAAACCCTATGGTTGTGCGTGAAAATCCCAGTAGATGAGCAGTTTCTGAAATACTCAGACCAGCCCCTTTGGCACCAACAACCATGCCACGTTCCAAAACACTTAAATCAGTGGTTCCCAACCTTTCTTTAGCTGAGACCCCCTTTTCCGCCGGAAAATATTGTAAGGCCCCCCTCAACATTAATTGATAATATTGCTTAATAGTTTGCAGTAAGAATGACAAAAAATGTTGTTTTCAAACAAACGGTATGTTTATTACTATATCTAGATATATTTATGCACAAATAGCCTGTGTCAAATGTAAATATATAAAAGCTAAACATCAGTAGGCCATCTGTAAATGAGAAACGTAAGCCTTTGGCCTTTAAATCGGCCATATATTAGTTGGCAATTAGTTGACAAATTTTTAAAAGTTTCTTGTCAGTAGCTGTGACGTCCCTCATCTCATTTTGGGTGTGTTAATTTTTTTGCCTTGCGCTCAAAAAAAATGCCCTGGGCTGGTTGCGGTATTGGGGATGAGTCGTCTGCAAATGTCTTATTAATTTGGACGCCTCATGCATTCCTTAGCAAGAACTTTGATGCAGATAATAAACTGTGGCTGGGTCAGGGACTCTTTGCTTCGAGAAAATGGAATAAAACCATAGCTCGGGTAACTAACTTGGTATTTCCTTCATTTCGTGTTTTCAGTGTTGCTTGCGCTGCGATGTTTAAAGCTTCTTCACCTGGGTCCAGTATGCTTGGGTTATTAGTATTAACTGCTGAAGGTGAATCAATGAGACTCTGTGGTTTTTGTGGTTACAAATTTGTCTATCTTTTGGTCAGCCAGAGGATAAAATTAACTCAGACAACATGATCGTTCTCCTAATCGTCCAATGGCAAAAACGTATTATTAAAAAATATGACCTGACCCCCTCACAGCCCTCACTAAAGCCCCCTTGTGGGGGACTTCAAGGTCCCCCACAAGGGGACTCCCCCTGTTGGGAACAACCGACTTAAATCACCTTTCTTCCCCATTCTAACCCTCGCTTTGAACTGCAGCAGATCGTCTTGACCATGTGATTGCCATGTGATTGGCTGATTAAAAACTTGTGTTGACAAGCAGTTGGACAGGTGTACCTAATAAAGTGGCCAGTAAGTGTATATTATGCTATAGCTTACATTGTTATTCATTAGGTGAACAATTAATCCTTTCAAGTTGATCAACTGAAATCAATCAAAGTATGACCATTTGCCTCTGTGTTTTCTGGAATTCCAGTCTTTGTTGACGTCAGTTTGAGTGATTCAGCCACAATATTCCTAACCACCCCCTCATATCATTAGATTGCTATGAGGAAATGATGCGCAAAAAGAAAGCCCCAAGTACATCAACATACTGAAATAAAATCCTCAGCAACTTCCAGGTTCTTTAAGGAGAATAAATGCGAATGTGGAGAGAATGTGATGTGACAACTGTAGAACATTCTAGAGCACTTACCATTCTAGAACAGCGTTTTTTTAGAAGAGTACAGCACTACAAAACTGTTGCCTGCGGGCATAGAGCGCTGGTTTCACGGCCATGTGCTGATATGGGAGCTGAAAAATATCCTGACACACAAGTATGCCCTCCGGCCAGTGCTCTGCTACTATGGCGTCCATCTCAGTGGCCCCAATGAAAGTCACACACAGTCGCTCTCTGTTCAGTAAAATACCACAATTCCTAAGGGCCCTATAGCAATCATGTCATGTTAACCGAGTTTACGGCTCTTACGTGCGAGGGGCTAGACAGCAACACAAAGCTCTCCAGCTGTTTACATTGTTAGCCGGCCAATACAACAACGTTATTCATCAGTGCTGGTTGTGAATTAATAATGAATTGGATTTGCTGGGGAATAATTATTTCATGATGTACTTGAGTAATATTTTATGACAAAGCTGTGTGAGCAACGAGACGGACTATTAAGATTTCATGCTCCTTCATGATCCTAAGACAAAGCTCTCGGCGCTGTGAATATGTGTTGTTGTGGATACTGGGCCTGACAGTCATTTCTGCCACCAAATTTGATTCCAATGGGTTCATCAATCTTCCTTCTTTCCTTTACTCCTCCATCTGCCCCGCTCTCTCTTTTCCATTCTCCCTCTCTCTGGCTCAGCAAATGAGAAATTGAAAGGCAGAGATGGGTAGGTTACGTGCACAGGATGGTAAAAATCCTTGACATGGGCTCATAGGCATATGCACGGCCACGAAGGCATACCCGCAAACATGCAAGGGCATACAAATAAAACCACAGATGTGTCACCACCGTTCTCATAACTTTAAGGACATCTGTGCCATCAGCAATATTAACAACCCCCGAGCACCACCCTACTCCAGGTGAACATTATTACTGTCCATTTTCAGCATTTACTCAAGCACGTCTGGGGATGGAGGTCATGACAGCAGCACCGATATAACCTCTTATCATCTCCCATCATAATCTCTCCCCTAATGTGACTGTCCCATTATACCATGCGTGAGAGAGAGAGAGAGAGGTGAACGGAGAAGGGCAGCGGGCTGTATATTTGTCTGGGTTTACACCCACTAGACATTCGCCTGAATACCATCTCCGAGCATTGATTGGCGAAAATTCCCCAATACGTCCATTGATTTTAATTAGCCCGCTTTGTCCTTATTACTCCTCCTCTGCTCAATTCCCTTTACATCAGCTGCGAGCTTCGGAAATGCTCCCCGTATCCTCGCACACGTGGTACTATGGGCCTCCGCTGATCCATCTTCACCAGCCTGCTGCGTCCACACGGCGCATTAAATTTCTGCAATAATGTTTTTGATCACTCCCAATCTCGGACTGGACCATGGAAAAGCAATTAGACTGGGAGTCAGTGGGACCCAAAGGAGACTTTCAACATCACAAACACAAATCATCCACGCCAGGCCTGGGATTTTAAACAGATTCAGCACACTGTGATACAAAGAGAGCTAACAGTTGCTGGTTCAGAGGTTCGGTCCCAAGGCAGAGGTTTTAGTAAACATAAACAACAAACACTCATAGCTAAATTCTAAATATATATATATATATATATATATATATATATATATATATATATATATATATATATATATATATATATATATATATATATATATATATATTTTTTTTTTTTTTTTTTTTTTTTTTTTTAAAGCACTGTGGATTATTTCAGACTCACCTTAAAAAAAAATTAATTGCTTTATAGGAATCTGGCATGAAAAAGTCTTGGTCTGCCTGACGATGCGGAAATCCAGTAATTAAAATGTAATTTACTGTATAATGTGCAATATGTCACTGAATTTGGCAAATTCTGGATGGATGCATCAAAATTAGTGCTGTACACCTAATCAAACTGTGATGTGGACTAGTGTATGGGAATATTAAACCACAATAAGACTATTTGAATGTCAAATCTTTGTGTGAATGAATGGCACAGTAATAGTATATCACATCCTCAAGCATGAACATGCACACATATGGCCCATTTCCACTGAGTGGTACGGTACGGGTCACCTTTATCAGGCTTGCATTTCCACTGCCAAAAGAATGGTGGACGTGGTAAACGACAGAAAGTTTTAGTCGACGTCATTCTCGCTCGAGGAAATGTCAAAGTAATTCTGTAAGGGTCGTTCACATATATGAGAAGCACTTCTCACAACCCAGATGCTTTATACACATAAATACTTTTATTTATTACTAACTTTTCTATTAACAGGATTTGATTATAACTGCAGATCAACGATAGTCTACAGTAATTTCTGCAGTTCTCTAAAATAAATAAAAAAATGTAATATATATGAACACATACAGCCCCTTATCCTCTCTGATATGTTACAGAAGAACTACACACAGCATACTTTTAGTGTGGATTCAAAAACAACACGCAACAAATAGCCTAGAGTAACCTCTTATCTGCATCTTTAATGTTCCTCAGCACATGTAACCTCTTTTTCGAAAGTGATTCTGTCATTGCGAGTTCATAATAGTCCAAAAAGTGATGATAATAATTAAACATGGCGGTTTGTTCATGTTTTAGGTTGCTGAAAGAATCATTTGCTCCAATGTTTTTTCTTTTGTTTTTGTTTTTTTGCTCTTCAGTCTAGCATTTGGCCTTTTCTGAAAGGATCGGATGTCAGAAGCACTTAACAAGAAGTTTGTTATTTCAAATATAGATGTGTGGTGAGCACTCGAGAAAACAAAACCGCTCGTGCTTAAGACGGCCTTGCAAACAACTACGGTGCACAGGGTAGATTCTGCTCTTCTTCTTTGGTTTGTGGCTGTTCATCAAGATGACGACGAGGTTTGTTTAAGCTTGGGTCGACCTTGGCTTGTTATCATATGTATATATTATTACGGTGTAATGTCTCGGCTGTGTATTTAAAAATGGCGCTTTCTATGTTCTCATTCTCCTGCTTGTGTACGCGTATAACCAATAGTGTTCAGCTTTACGACTTGCTCTACCTTTTGGTACCCTTTTGTTGTGCTAGGTACCCTGCCGAAAGGGTACTCGAAAAGTGGTACGGTAATAAAGTCGGAACTGCACGCTAACTGTTTTTAAAATATTGCTGCGTTAATCTTGTTAATAATATCGAAAAGTGGTACGGTGCGGTTTGCTTTTTGGTATCTTTTTACAGTGGAAACTGCCATAAAACACATCACATTATATGTGTGGAAATGGATATGCTTTTTATTTCTAACATATGTAAATCACAATGAAGTCCAGAAAAACAAAAAGCAAAAAATGGATTCCCAAAAAGTTAACTCGGGTGAAGAACACGGTAACATCGATAACACAAAATAAATAGAGTTCAGTAATGAAGTCAGCACTGCACGCTAGCTGTTTTTTAAAATATTGCTGCGTTAATCTTGTTAATAATATTGAAAAGTGGTACGGTATGGTTTGCTTTTTGGTATCTTTTGACAGTGGAAACTGCCATAAAAGCATACTAAACTATACCGTACCACTCAGTGGAAACGGGCTAATAGGCATCACCTATATACCACATAACTGCAGGTTAACTATCTTCATATATAATAAATGTAACTATTAAAAGCTATTAGTAATTATTTACTAGTTAGTTAGTTATTGGTAACTAATAAAGTTATGGTATCTAATAACCCTAACTTTTCTTAAAATCGATAACATTGACATTGATTTCACTAAATAAATAGAATTCAGTAATGAAGTTAGCACTGCACGCTAGCTGTTTTTAAAAATATTGTTGCGTTAATCTTGTTAATAATATTAAAAAGTGGGTATTTTTAGACAGTGGAAACTGCCATAAAAGCATACTAAACCATACCGTATCGAACCACTCAGTGGAAACGGGCCAATAGGCATTACCTATATACTACATAACTGCAGGTAAACTATCTTCATATATAATAAATTTAACTATTAAAAGCTATTAGTAATGATTTACTAGTTAGCTAGTTATTGGTTACTAATAAAGTTATGGTATCTAATAACCCTAACTTTTCTTATTTTAATTGTAATGCAATAATATGCACCATTTGTAAAGCTGCTTTGAAACAATAACTATTGTGAAAAGGTCTATACAGTATAAATAAACCTAAATTGAATTAAGTGAATTACCATAACATTTTGTTTAATTTATGTAGCACTTTTCTAAGCACTCAAAGTTCTTTGAAGAGGAAATAATATGAATATAAACATGATCTGTAGCATTTGAAGGTGTTTTTTTTGTTTTGTTTTAATTTTAAAGTCCATGGGAAATGTTGTTTATTGTTTTATTTTTTTTAAATGTTATATTTTAAAATATATATCTTGATGGCATACATTGTGGTTATTTAGGTGAAAAATTAATCAGCAACTTCCAGGTTCACATGAACTTTAAAGAGAATAATGTGGAAAAAAAAAAGAATTAATTAATTAATTAATTAAATCAAATATGTTTTTAGGACTAAGCTTCATGATCACATTTTATGTGTGGAAATGAATATGACTATGATTTCTAACATTTGTAAATCACAATGAAGTCCAGAAAAAATAAAAAGCAAAAAATGGATTCCCAAAAAGTTAACTCGGGTGAAGAACACGGTAACATCGATAACATTGACACTGATTTCACTAAATAAATAGAGTTCAGTAATGAAGTCAGCACTGCACGCTAGTTGTTTTTTAAAATATTGGTGCGTTAATCTTGTTAAAAATATCATTCAGAGGATGATAATTCACACTTGTTAAATATTTATTAAATAATTTATATAGCTGTATTTTATATTCTTAGGAGATACAAAACACAGACGTTTCGGCACACTGCCTTCCTCAGTGCATGACACAATCTTCTCACTCCACCCTCTTATTCCACAGTCAATCACATTACGTCATTAAGTAGATGATTACTCAATAGTTAAAACAATTTTATTTTTGTTTCAGTATAGTTAACAACACAAAGAATATTTCCTCCACCTGTAAATGCATTATGTCCATTGTACAAAAAAAATAACATTTAAACTATTATCATTCACTAATTCACATCTTCGTTAACTAATCCAATAAATTCTGACAGTCCAAAACATTACTAATACATTTTCATACCATTACTTGCTTCATTAAGCACTCATAATCCATGATTCACAAAGTTGTAGATTAACAATAACACATTAAAGAAACACCAGAACATTTAATTCCTTACATATAAATCGAAAAATAATAATAGTTAAAGGCTGTATACAGATATTTACGAAATATGCTAAGTATACATATCTGTTTATCTGAAAAACCATACTAAAGTCAATCATTCTTCTTTGAAAATGTGCGTTCCATGTCAGAATGTATTTCTTTGTTTTGGTCTCTATAACCAGCCTACTGCCAGTTTACTAAATTATATTTCAGCACTCCGGGTTGTTTTGGTTGAAAACGCACTTCAATTTTGAAGGCTACTACAACATATACAAATGTGACCTCTGCAGGACTGCAGCAGCCTCCAAAATCCACATTAGGTGGTTTTTAATTAGCAAATAATATAACTATTACAAACAGCTGAGCAGGTTGTCATGGTGTTGGCTTGATAGTCAGACATGCTCAATCGTGTTAGTGTCGTCAATCTGGCAATGGAGTCATCAAAGGAGGGGCCAGGTAAAAAAAAGTGTTTTGTATTTGAACTGTAATCCCTAATTCAGCCACTGGGTGTCAATTATACATACTGCACCTTTAAAAAATGTGTAATAACCCCCAGTAACACTGCCAGTTTACCCAATTATATTTCAACACTCTGAGCAATAAATATATATATATATATATATATATATATACATATATATATATATATACATACATACACACACACAATTGCGACCTCTGCATGATAGCAGCAGCCTCCGAAATGAGATGCAGATTCAGAGTTACAAAAATCCACATTAGGTGTTTTATAATTAGCAAATAATGTAACTATTACAAACGTAAAGATTAGCTGAGCAGGTTGTTATGGTGTTGGCTCAATAGTCTGGCATGCTCGCTCATGTTAGAGTCGTCAATCTGGCAACATGCATTTGTTTGGATTCATTGAATAAGGAGCCAGGTGAAAAAGTGTTTTGTATTTGAACTGCAATACCGAATTCAACCACTGGGTGCCACATTGTATATTCTGCACCTTTTAAAAAATGTAATAACCCCCATTAACACTGCCAGTTTACCTAATTATATTTCAATAATCTGGTTTCAACACTCTATTTTCAACACTTCTTGGTTAAGAAACGCACTTCAGATTTTTAGGCTTCTACTACATATACGAATGCGACCACTGCAGGATAGCAGCAGCCTGCGAAATGAGATGCAGATTTAGAGTTATAATAATCCTCACTATTTGGTTTTTGATTAGCAAATAATGCAACTATGACAAACGTAAACATTAGCTGAGCAGATTGTTATGGTGTTGGCTCAATAGTCAGGCATGCTGGATCATGTTAGAGAGTCGGCAGTCTGGCAACATGCATTTGCATAGAATCATTGAAAGGGTGGCCATGTGGAAAAAGTGTTTTGTATTTGAACTGCAATACCTAATTCAACCACTGGGTGTCAATCTTACATACTGCACCTTTAAAAGAATGTCTAGTAATAACCTCTAGGGCTTTTCCAGTGAGTCAGAGTGCCCTATAAAGGATCAAAAAATGGAATTGGGAAAGATGGGTCCTTACCCATGATTTTCTGCCCTTCCTCAGTCTTGTCAACAATGTGACCCAGTTTTTCACAAAATGCGCGTGTGTTGATTTTTGCATTTTTGGGGTCTGGCTATGGCTTTGAGCACTCTGTAAAAGAGATTTTCCACTTAATTCTGCACACTGAACTTGACTTTACCATTTTCAGAGTTGATATTCTTTGAAATACAGTCCTTTTTTCCATCCAATTTTAAAGAGAAAATGACACCCTGCGAATATCAAGTCTTTTCCCTGCACTCTGATTCACAGAAAATGTTTTCTTTACAGGTAACATGGTCTCTAAGATGAAGGGTTACAACGTCTCAACGTTCCATCAATCTTCATTCACGAAAACACAATCAACATGATGTCAGCTTTGATGGACACACTACAACTTGAAAACACGTCATCGTCTCGGATGTACTCTTGCTGGAGGAAAGTGCTGAACATTTTGCCTGCTTCTATTGATTGACACTGGAAAAAAAAATCCCGGGGGTTTTTATGCTTGACGTTATGCTTATTTCAGTGCCTACAATTCATAGGAATCCTACAATAAAGGGCTGCCATTTTTGTTGGTCACTAAAGTCAAAGGACGCAGAGAATCAAGAAGAAAGACCTTAAGCTTTTTTTTATCAATTTCCAGTCTTGATTTAAAAGGACAAGTGACTGTCTAGACCTACAAGCCAAACGACAATGTGGGACACTTGCTAGATGGTAAGAATCACCATTTTTTTACGATTTAACATAACATCAGCAGCCTTTGTTATATTTATCCACAATAATAAGTATTTCTTATATAATTTATTACACCAATAATTCAAGAATGAGGTTTAAAAAAATTATAAACATAAAGGTATCTATATATAATAAGAATACAATGGTAACAATTATATAGAATATCTCAATTTAAGGCTTGGTTCTAATATTATTTCAGGAGAAACCTGCTTAAATATGTCCATATATGTTTTCACATCCTTCAAGAGGAATTAAGCATTAATTTTTGGGGTCAGTCGCCCACAAACACCCCTTTAATTCGCACCCTGTATTTAGGTATTTGTGGCATTTGTAAGATTTAAAAACCCTGGACAAGTACCATTTAAAAACAGACATTTTATTAAAATATTTTACCAATGAATTAAAAGCCAACAATAAATCATAAACCGATTTGTTTTCATTGTCATCTCCACCTAAAGTGCTTATTTAGCTGCTATGTCTGCCTGTTTTTTTGCCAGTCAATCCCTAAAAAACACAGCTATTTCAGAAGTCACTGTAGGTCAAACTATACAAACTTTGCATCTAATTTTATATTACTATTAGGCTATACGTTGAAACAAACACCTATTTTACAAGACAAGAGTTTTGTGAACACATGTCTATCGGCTTACATTAATGGACGCGATTATGCATTTACAATGGCATATTCCATTATAGGGGTAGTCAGGTGTATATTTATATAATCTATTATTAAATAAGTAATATTAGCATTTCAGATGCCGATCAGAGCAGACTATCTCTTAATTTTTTAGATGACTGACCCCCCCATACATGTTTTCACATCTTTCAAGAGGGATTAAGCATTAATTTGGGGGGTCAGTCACCCACAAATCCCCCTGTAATTCGCATCCTGTATTTAGGTACTTGTGGTATTTGTAAGATTTAAAAATCCTGGTCAAGTACCATTTAAAAACAGACATTTTTAATAAATATTCATTCATTTATTTTCTTTTTGGCTTAGTCCCTGTATTAATCTAGGGTCACCACAGCGGAATGAACCGCCAACTTATCCAGCATATATTTTACGCAGCAGATGCCCTTCCAGGAGCACCCGGAGAAAACCCACGTGAACGGGGAGAACATGCAAACTCCACACAGAAATGCCAACAGACACAGCCGAGGCTCGACCAAGCGACCTTTTTACTGTGAGGCAATTGTGCTACCCACTGCACAATTCCTGAACCTCTTGTTCTAATATAAAACAATAATACAATATACAGCTCAGTGAATGCATGTGTGGCTAGATAAATAAAAGACAGTGCAGCAGGAATATACAAAACGTATAACTGTCAACAGAATTGAAGTAGAAACAAAAAAAGAAGGAAAATAAAGACTGAAGAGAAGGATCAAAAAGAGCTTTAGGCAGAATGAAAAGGCAGGATTGACACAGGAGGATCAGCGGGATATACAGAAGAAGAAAAAAAGCAGTACGATTAAAGAAGAGTATAAGAAGAGATTATATGAGATTACAGACAAAACAGTGGGCGGTTATGGAGATGGCCAGGATGAAAACCGTCTTCAGAGCAGAGAATCATCTGAGTGAAAGACAGAGAAACAATAAAGAGATGCAGAACAGAGGGAAGGAAAAGGCAACATGTCTACAGTACATACAAGGTTTCAAACTGTGCAGCAAGCTACAGACAGAACTTTCCGCAATCTAAATTTACAGCGTGCTTTGTGCATCAGTCATGCAGGGATCTGACAGCCCCAAACTATGGATGCTTTAAAAGTTCAAGAAACCCTTGAGTACTTTTTTGAGATTTTAAAAGATTTGTGTGCATTGATTATTAGTTAAGACAATGTGAGCACCTGTCAACTTTAATTGTGAGAAAAACTGGATGATGTTAAGCTTTTTTCAGCTAATTTCATCTTAAGGGTTTAAAATAATTTTTGGGGCGGGATCAAAATCGGTGACGTAGCGCGAGTCTGCTAGTCGAGTGATGACGCGTCAGCTTCTCATTATTATTCATAGCTGAGTTTTCTTATCCTATGAGCCTGCTTCTTAATTATTTATGAGAACAAGTGCTTTCCGAAGGCAAGGCAGACCTGCCAAGCTGTGAGACTCGATGACTGGGTGAGACCGCAAACGATGACTCTGCATATGGCACGCAGTACTTAGCCGTTCATGAAGGGTCGTATGTGTTTGTATTCATGATCCATAGGGTTAGATGCATGTTTATTCACAGTGATGCGGTCAGGGATACAGCAAAGCTGTTGGTTTGCAGCAAGTATTTTTGTTGAGAGAGCTGTACGAGAATTAGAGAATGGCCGACTTTGTCTTTTATCAATTGAGTTCGTTACCATTCAGACACATCAAATATATCCACGCTGCTGTTTTCACTTATGTTTAAAATCCTACCGGCAGGGCTAGTGGTTGAAATAAACAGAACAAGAAACCTGCTGCACTGCTATCCACTGTGTCTGCATTCAGACCCAGGGATTGAGGTGAGAAGTCCTACTTTATGGTGTTAACATGGTTGTCGTTATAATGGTGGTTATATTTATATGAAATTACAAATAACAAATCATCACCTTGGAATTATAAGGTTCTATCTGTGCTCTGAATGAGATATTGAGCTTCAAAGTTTTTGCATTCCATATACAAACAGTATGTGTGTAACATTTGTTTGTAAAATAATAAGTCTTAAAATGTAAACAACTTTGAAAAACTTATCCCATAATGTAAATAAGTTGTCATTTAATACAAATATGTCAATAACTCAATTTTGACAAAAATGTCAGGTAGAACCTTATAATTCTAACGTGTCGAAATGTAGCTGGACACTAACTTGAACTTATAAAACTATAAAGTCATGTGTCTCTCACATTTTGTGTCTCATTTTGTGAGCCAACTGACTGATAACAGTTGTTTGATCCCCTCTTTCTCCCTTGCTCTGCTGGCCACGCCCACTCCTTTCTCCGGTCATAGCGCTCCACGTCCATTAGAATGCTTTTTTTTTTAAAATTCTGACATAGACTTGAACCAAAAAAGGGGGTTTCATGGCCCATTGATTGGGATTTTACAAGCCGATACTAACTTGTGATCAGCTGATTTTAATCCTGATCATTCAAGCTCACAGAAGTGTGATAAACATTTTTGAATTGTGACCAACCAGAGGTGGGTAGAGTATTTAAAATCTATACACAAGTGAAAGTACAAGTACTTGAGGAAATTTTTTACTCAAGTAAAGTAAAAGTAAGAATCTTAGGGTGCTTTCACACCTAGACTTTTGTTTCGGAACCTGTCATGTTTGCCCAGTTAGCGCAGTTCGTTTGGCATATGTGAATCCACCAACCGCACTCGGATCCGCGCCAAATCATTTAAGCCGAGATCGCTTGAATGAGGTGGTCTCGGCTCGATTGAAACGAACCCTGGAGCAGACCGATTGTAGTGAGAAAGCGATACGATCTAAGCCCGGTTATAGCACAATGTATTATGGATATGTAATAGGCATACGGCTATATGAAGAGAGAATTATTAGTATGGCGGGAGGTTATTCCAGACATCCCAAGTCTCCCGGAAGTTTCAGGAGTCTCTCGCAAATGCACAGAGACTCCCTGATGCCCGCAAACAAGAGATAATCTACCGTAAATCACGCATCTCCCTCCTAAACACCACCAAACCACCACCCCCGACAGCTGAGCGGGACTTTGCAAAATAAACCCTGAAACTCTGACCAATGTGATGAGAGTTTACTCACACGTGACTTGTTTCAGCTCTTTCGTTTAGAAACTTTGCCGTGTGAAAGCGAACCACATCAAGAGCAAAGAGCAACCATGTAACATTTGTAATCTCTTTTACGGAACAACTGAATCGATTCACAGGTGTGAAAGCACTTTTAAAAGTTTCTTGAGGAATAGTAAAAAAGTATTAATTAACAAGTAACTTTTAATATTTATATTTTAGTTTTTAAGGAAACTTTGGGAGGTCTCAGGAGGACTTTGACTTGTGTGAAATTTGGTATAACAATGAGTTCAAAGTGCCCATAGTTATCAAATTAGCATAAATAGGGTTTGAATAGGGTTGTCACGATTCTGGAATTCAGTACCAATCGATACTGAAATTTTAAAAACGGCCATTTGCCGCTTTCATTTGAGCAGTGTTGAGCATGTTCTAAAACTAATGTGCTATTTTGTTCACGTGCTCAACAGAAATGACTGTGATTGGCCATGAAGGTCGTGCTTTATGGCTTTCAGGAGTCTAACAGTATTCAAGTACAGAAATTGAACAATCAAACGTAAAATAACATAATCATCTTCAAAAATAATAATATTTAATAATATCTTTATCTGGGGCAGCATGGTGGCTCAGTGGTTAGCACTGTTGCCTCACAGCAAGAAGGTTGCTGGTTCGAGTCCCGGCTAGGCCAGTGGGCAAATCTGTGTGGAGTTTGCAGGTTCTCCCCATGTTGGTGTGGGTTTCCTCCGGTTGCTCTGGTTTCCTTCACAGTCCAAAGACATGCGCTACATGTGAATTAGATGAACAAAGTTGGCTGTAGTGTATGAGTGTGTGTGTGAATGTGTTTATGGGTGTTTTATAGTACTGGGATGCGGCTGGAAGGGCATCCGCTGCATAAAACATAATCTGGAAAAGTTGCCGGTTCATTCAGTTGTGGCGACCTCTGATAAATAAGGGACTAAGCTAAAGGAAAATGAATATCTTCATCTTTTAATAATATAATCCTGCAATGTGACTATTGCGGATAGACGCATTATGCCCTATAGCCCTAATATGTTGTGAAATTGGATGTACAACCTGTGTCGCAATATGAAACTATTCTTTTTGACATCTTAAAGTGAACGCAGACTGAATATGAGGCAGAGGAAGATTTGATTCGATAAATAGCATGTCTTCAGCTATCATTTCAACACAAACACACGCTAAACCAAAGTGGGAGACCCATCTATACAGTACAGTAAACTCACATGACAGACTCTCCAGTGCTGCGCCTTGTGACATTTGTAAACAAGTCACATGAATCACAATTATTACCATTTGACAGTAACCAAGGAACGCCGCCAAATGTAGCGAAGATTAAATTTTTTCTCTAAAAATGTACTTGGGGTTAGAGTAATCAACATTTTTAAATGTACTCAAAACGAACATGTTATCCAACAATTGTACTAAAGTAAATCTAACGAAGTAAATGTAATTCGTTACTACCCACCTCTGTGATAATCCTAACACCTCTGATTGGTTTCTGCATTCATACGCTCAACAGAAATGTCTGTTAAAACCAACAGTGTGTGCAGATCTAAAAATAATGCTGTCACCTGACACATCTCACATTTGACTTCGACAGGCAAAATAGTTTAATTAACTGCAGGAGCGATTTTTTTTCCTTTTTATCTTGCATTTGAGTGGCGTTTTTATCAATTTTATAATAAGCCTGGTCCTCTTGTGTTTTTATGTCATTAAATTGCAAGTGCTTTGTATAGATTTCCCATATTAAGTGACCACCGATCAATAAAAGTGATTGATTTTAGTATCTTGTTGCAAACATATAAAGATATTGCACATTCAAACAAAAACGCTCATATATTTTATTAGATTTTGCTAAGCAAAGCTGATGCCTTGACTTCAGCATCATTTTATTAGATAATCAGAAAGGCTTTTTGCCATTTATTTTCTTCTTTGTCCTCAATCTCTCACCTCAGTTTGAGAGAATATACTGTCAGGCCTGAAAGGCAGCTGATCTTTTTCTTTTTTCAATCTAAAAATAACCAAATGTATACACGCTGGGAGAGCCATTAAATATGACATTTAAATTGCTCCCGTTTTCATGCAACGCACCTCATTTAAAAAGAAAGACACTTGAAAAGGACAGAGTCAAAGTGACAACAATGATATCTGGATTAAAAAACACATTATTTTAGATCATTTTCATGCAATATTATAAATGCTGTGTGCAGTCAATGCAATAAGATGAAAGTTTTATCAAAGAAAATTTCCTCCAATTTCCTCAGCATTTCTCTCTCTCAAAGCATTGTTGATCAGTTTTGCATGGGTGCTATAGCACAGTTTAAAGGTTTGTTTTGCATGTAGTTGCTGCCTAAGGTAACAACGTTTTGTAACCAAGAGGCAGCCAACCAATTCCCATCTGG
This sequence comes from Danio rerio, assembly GCF_052040795.2. Lineage (NCBI taxonomy): Eukaryota > Metazoa > Chordata > Actinopteri > Cypriniformes > Danionidae > Danio > Danio rerio. Next base: position 50,226,580 of record NC_141034.1, read on the forward strand.
CCTGGTCTGCAACACAAACAACCTTGAGTCCAATCCCAGAGGATGCAGACTGCAAAAAGAATGAGGCCCCAGCAGAGCAATGCAAACCAGCGCTCCATACACAAATACAACACAAAAACAAGTGCATTTTGAATTATTATGGCTCCCTCTAACTCTATTTTATTGTTTTCTAAATTCCATTTATATTTTTCTGGATGGCATTTTCCCCTCTCATTTTAAATTATTATTTACTTAAAAAAAAATGTCAAATCAAAATAATATCAAGACAATTATGAAACTACTAGGGCTCTATTTTAACGATCTAGGCACAAAGTCTACAGCGCATGGTAGGGCTGTGCAATTAATCGAAAATCCGATTTCGATTTTGGGTTTTAACGACTATGAAAAACCATTAATCGAGATAAACGATTATTCCATGACATACCGCCCCTTTCCAGTTGTACACGTGTTGCTCTGCAAAGCTCAGTTCCACGTGAAAATGACTAAAAGCATGAGCTGTAATGTAACTTTTGCAGCACGGGATGCGCATCATTCATATTTTTTAAAAGCGCGAAAGAGCATGTGCTGTTATGTGTGTGCGCACCGCGCTTAGCCTCGGACAGGTAGTGCATGTGTGTGTGTGTGTGTGTGTGTGTGTGTGTGTGTGTGTGTGTGTGTGAGAGTGTTTGCGCGTGCGCCGCGCTTAGCCTCGGACAGCAGTGCACACACACATCTAACGCGATCTTAATGTGAGTGCTTTAATGGTCAAATACATACACATTTGTCAGATCGTGGTGTTTAGTGATTATTCATATTAACCTTCATTTGTGTAATAAAAAACAAGTTGAGAATCAAAAGACACGTAAAAGAGAAACCATATCGGAGCCGCACTACTCTTGAAGTGACAGCGTCCCATATACCTGCTGTTGCCGACTGTTTTTATTATTAATCAATAATAAAATCTAAAATACAATGAAGATGCTTAAAGCACCGTTTAAACATAACAGAGTTAATTACTCATTTCTAATAACTGATTATTTTATCTTGGCTATGATGACAGCACATTATATTTTACTAGATATTTTTCAAGATACTAATATTCAGCTTAAAGTCACATTCAAAGGCTTAATTAGGGTAAATAGGCAGTTCATTGTATAACAATAGTTTTTTCTGCAGACAATCAAAAATATATATTGCTTGAGGGGCCTAAAAATATCGAGCTATTGAAATAGATTTAAAAATATTTAAACCTGCTTTTATTATAGCTGAAATAAAACAAATGTAATATAAAACAAATAATACAAAAATATTATTGGAAATACTGTAAAAAATCCTCTGTTTAACATAATTTGTGAAATATTTATGTATAAAAATAAATTCACAGAAGGGCAAATAATTTTGACTTATAACTGATAATTGTTTAGAATAATCGTGATTACAATTATGACCAAAATAATCATGATTTATTTTTTCTATAATCGAGCAGCCCTAGCGCATGGTGCAAAAGCAGTTTTAGCCCCAGCGCATGGTCTAACAATGTTGAGCTTATTCTCTTAATAAATTATGGGTGTGTTTTGAGCATAACGTGCATTGAACCAATCAGAGTCTCATCTCCCATTGCCTTTAAGAGTAAGTTGTGTCACGCCATGGCGCATTTGCTATTTACATGGCGGACTTTGTAAAGTGGAAAAACTGACAATTCACTATAGCGAGAAAACAGTTAAACAGAGCATCTGCAGCGTGAGGATAGAGCCTCCTCCATTCGGCCTCTTTACTTTTTCTTTACCTTTACTTATTTCTTTACTCCTTTACTTTCATGGAGTAAGGAAACGGTGTTGTTCGCACTTCACTGAAGACATCATCAGCCTACATATATAACTTTGTTTGTTAAGCGCATACAATAATAACGAAGTGTGCTCAAAAACAAGAGTTCTATTCAAACATGCATCCTATTCTTATGCCCTATATGGTGATGCATACATCTCCAAAACCCGACAGGTGGACAAATCTAAACTTGTTTTTATTAAAACAAATATAAATATGCATATAATACATAATATTAATAATAATAATAGCATTATACAAATTTGAAATGTCATGAATAAACTTAAAAAATCCCCCCGAGATGGAGGCAGAGGTTTTAATATTCATGTAGAAATAATAATTTTTGTAACATTTTAATCCTTTGATTTTTTCACATGTACACATATTTGCGTATTGCAGTATATCCTCTGTGTTTTAAGCAATGTTTAACGCCTCATTCACACAGGGCTTCAGCATCAACGCTTGACCGAGGCAAGTCGTTATAGCATCGTCAGCCAATGAAATTAATCAGCAATAGGCCACTGTTTGATGTGGTGTATTTGCATTCAGCGATCTGATTGGCTGACGCTTCCGTCGATGCTTGAAAAGTTGAGCAAGTCCCAAATAGTGGTCTGTAAATAGTAATAAATCACACCATACATGTCTTACGCCCTGCACCGGATGTATGATAGGGCTCCAAAGAGTTACAGTAAACAACATTTTATTATTTAATAGTATAAACACAATACATTTAAAATGTGTGTGGTCTACTTCTCATTTATGTTTTACTTATATTTAGGCCCATAGGGAATCTGCACGTGCAGAATTCCGCAGATTTTTTGCAAAATTCCGCACATTTCTTTATTTAGTTAGATTTATTTAGTTTTTTAAATCAGTACAGTAATATTATTGACTAATATGAAAATGTTCATCTGATTTATGTACAATGCAGTTTGTAAAGTAATATTCTCTGTCTTTTAGTATAAATATTATGAGAGACTTGCTTTGTTTACCAGATAAAGTGAATTTAATTGGTTTTGCAATTTAAACAATTAATACAAGTTTAAAAGGTTTTACTTTTTATTTCACATATTAAGGTTTTAGTTGTGATACTCCCAAAATAATTCCACAGAAATCCGCAGATTTTTACCAAAATTCTCAGCAGAAATACTAAAAAACGTCCGCAGATTCCGTCTGGCCCTACTTATATTCTGTTGTTATACTGTAAATACCACTTTTAAGACTGGATTCCACTATTCAGTTCTGTTTCTCCAATTTTCAAGGAGGAAATTATTCATCTACAATGCAGCTGCATATTTTTCCGGAAATACAAGGGCGTATAATGCTAAACATTATTGATTCAAATACAGTATTCAGCACATTCATTATGATGCTTCTAAATAATTTAGTATTACACTTTCAGCATGTTTTACAGTCAAACAATCATCTGTGTTGTTGAGCAAGATAACATTGTTTTGGTGTCAAATTAACAAAACTAACAGAAGAAATGCAGAACATACAAGGTCAGTGAATGTAAAATATAAGATTGTTAATGCAGCACTGGGTCAGGATGAGCATATGATTTAACTGTGCTGCAGGCCTCGCTTATGATGACCCTGATACAATATTTACTGCCAATCTGAAAAATGATTTGACTTTATGTCTAAAGAACAAAAATGTTACATTTTCTGCCCCTTGTCGTCACATTTCAGACCTAATGGGAGATTCTAGATATTAAAGTATTATTTAAAAAAATATAGGGTGGCATGGTGGCTTAGTGGTAATAGCGATGCCTCCTCACAGCAAAAAGTTTGCTGGTTCAAGTCCCGGCTAGGCTCGTTGGCATTTCTGTGAAGAGTTTGCATTCCCGTGTTGGCATGTGATTCCTCCGGTTGCTCCGGTTTCCCCCTTAGTCCAAAAACATGTGCTATAGGTGAATTGGAATAACTAAAATTAGCTGTAGTGTATGAGTTTGTGTTTGAATGTGAGCGTTTTTGGTTGTTTCCCAGTACTGGGTTGTGGCTGGAAGGGCATCTGCTGCATAAAACATATGCCAGAATAGTTGGGCGTTCATTCTGCTGTGGAGACCACTGATAAATAAAGGACTAAGCTGAAGGAAAATGAAAATGAATGAATTTGCCAGCTAATATTCTTTGTCTTTCTTCTACTGTTTAACATTGATCCGAGTCAGAAATGATGCTTGCAGAGAAAACACACAATCCCCGGTCATCTAGTCAATGACTGGTTAAACACAGAGTGAAATCTCTGTTGGGTATTCCATGTAGTCTCTCTGAATAATTCATGCTATTTTGAAAACAATAACAACCAAGAAACGGCATCCATTATGCATGTCAATTTGTTGTAAACGTCTGTGGTTTTCATCTGAATCTCAATTGCAAATCAGACCGAAAAAACGACGCTCTATCCATCTGACCCTTCAGTGAACTTTCAAAAACTTGAGCCAAAATTAAACTAGTGATTTATTCCAACACCGTTTCCCTGTTACATCTGAATTGTAATACGACTTAAGGTCAATCCAGGAATAAACCTGTAATTGTTTTTCCAGGAACTTAAATGTCAATCACGTTTTAATATAAGTTCAGAACCACCTCATCACACCTACAATTTTCAGTCTATAATGCAGCCATACATTAGTTACATTCAGCTCCTTCCACACTACTCATTTATACAGCTCAAACACGATCCATCTCACTTTCTCATTCAATCCTCTTTTTTTTATTCCAACAATTCTTTCTAATGCTCCCTACCTGTCAGCTGCTCTGTTAAGGTTATCTAGAAAGCCGTTCAGCTTGACTGATTCTCATTGCTTTTGCTTACTAACCTCTTACAACCTTGCAGTGTTTTTCAATTTTAAGTAGAAGTCCTGTAAAAGTCTAGCAGTTGACACTGATATTCAATAATTTAATATGATAATTTAATATTTCATCATGATAATGAACATGCACAATATTGAAATTGTGGGCACTTTAAAATACAGTGAATAATCATTTATTATCTCAACTTTCAGTGTAATAGTTTATTCAATCATTTACATTTTCACATGATAATCTGGCCTGCTACATGCTGAAATATTGATTGAAAATTCAGTGAATAGTTATAGGGTTATTATACATTTACACGGTGTAATAAGACACTAGTTAACATTAACTAAACTCACAATGAAAACATTAATCTTGTAATGTTAATTTCATAGTTAATGCCTAAGAATGTGCTAAAATCATAGTCGTGATTACATGTCGAAATCAATTTATGAAATGGAAGTTAATAACTTCAGTTATTAATAAATTAATAATATAATATAATAATATTAATAAATTCAGTTTTATTGTTAACTGATATTAACAAAATCTTTTGCTCTTGTTAACCCTTGTGCACTGTTCAGATTTACTACCCTTTTGTTATGTCAGGAATGAAAACATCTACCGAATTAAACTGCTGCAAAAATGCTAAACATAAATATTTTTTATGAATTATTATTATTATTATTTTATTTTTATTTTTTGCATAAATCAACCCTGATCAAAACTACAAAATTGTTCAGAAAACTACAGGATTTTAACTTTTTAATTGCCATGTTCACTAATGATTTGATTTGGTGGAAAAAAAAACACACATATAAAATGACGTATTTTCAGCATAAAAAGTATTTGTGGACTGTATTTTAAATTTTTTATCACAGTCTTGGACATGTGAACGATTAGTAACACCATTGGCTCTGATGCATTGTTAAGATTTTCATTTGTTCTCCTTAATTTACTGTTGGTTGCTGTTTTTGCTCCATTGACATCCATTATAACCACATTTGATGCATAAATACTGTCTTTGTTTTGATTTACTCCATGTAGTTCTGAGAACTGAGATGTATATTTTGATTTCTCAGACATATCAAAGTACGTGCGTAAAGCTCACTCTCACACACTCACAAACACACACTTTTATTCGCTGTTGTACATCATTATCTATTTTTAAATCGCTTCTTAAAAGGTACTGTACCTTTTCAGCTTGGCTTTTTATTATTATTTTAATAGTCCTTTCTACTGCTACATTTTTACATTTGTTCAGACATTTCTCTTGTCTTATTTCCATATTTTATATTCTGTCTTTTTATTTGTTACTTTGTCTTATGTTTAGCAATTTATTTTGTCTTTTGACTGTTGTTAAATGACCTCTATAAATAAATGAACTTGAACTACTTCATATAAATTTCAGGAACTTATTTTTGCACAGGCCTATTTAAAGGGGTAATGGTGCCAACAAATGATCAACAGTAAAAATGACAAATTTTTAAATAAAAATGACAAAAAAAAAAAAAGCATGATTTTATGATGTCATGGTTTTGCAAACAAAAAAATGTGGTTATAATGGAAGTCAATGGGGCAAAACAGCCACCAACAGTAAATTAAGGAGAACAAATGAAAATCTAACAATGCATCAGAGCCAATGGTGTTAATAGTCGTTCACAGTCCAGGACTGTGATAAAAATTTTTAAAATACAGTCCACAAATACTTTTTATGTTGAAAATACTTCATTTTGTGTGTGTTTTTTCCAGCAAATCGGTGGCATCATTAGTGAACATGGCAATTAAAGAGTTAAAATCCTGTAGTTTTCTGAACAATTTTGTAGTTTAGATCAGGGCAGAGGTTGATTTATGCAAAAAATAATAATAATAATATTGGAGAATAAATCAGGGAGAAAAATTTAAATCAATCAAAAACAATGCATCAAAGGCAATGCTGTTTCACATGTCCAAGACTGTGATAAAAGGTTTTAAAAAATCCAGTCCACAATTTTTGTGTGTGTGTTTTTTTTCACCAAATCAGTGACATCATATATAAATTTGGCAAATAAAGAGTTAAAATCCTGTAATTTTTTAAACAATCGAGTAGTTTTGATCAGGACTGAGGTTGATTAACAGATTTATGCAAATTTATCAGATGCATTTTACAGCAGTTTAAATCAGTGAAGGTTTCCATCCCCAACATAACAAAAGGGGAGTAAATTTGCCCAGAGTGTATCGTTAAGGTTATTTTTTTTTATTTCAAAGCGCTTTCTTAAAATGTGTCAAAATAAGAACCAAAACTCATTCCATTTGCTGAAACAGAAAAAGTTATGGCGAAACTAAAACACAAAATCATCAACAGTTCACAAGGGTTCATCTATAAACATACATTTACTAATCAGCTTTTATTGTAAAGTGTTACCTAATTCTGACCGTATGATAACATTAGATAAAGATTTCACGGCATCACAGTGATTATCACTCCAAAATAAATCCTTTTTAAATGTTTGGGTAAAAAACAACTTGTTTCCCCATTGAACACAATATATTTTATTTTAACAAACATTTAATTTATTCTGGACCAGTAACTTTTGTTGGATACTTTTGTTAAACATTTGAAGATACTGTTGCCCTAAAAGCTAAATAAAATTGTTGTGAAAAACATGTAAAAAAAAAAAAAAAACTGTTATCGTCCCATGCCTAGCATGTGCGCATATACAGTTAAGCCATACACCAAATATTTTTGGGTTTTAAAGTAACCTTTCTTATGTCTATATCATGATAAATATCATGACAATATGGTATACTGTGATAAAAGAATTGCAACAAAAAAAAGATAGCAACAGAAGCCTGACAGTATAATACATCACAGATTTATAGGCTTATAATTGCACAGGAGTCTAACACAAATGTAACCTCAGTGTTTTGAAAAATTCTCATCCCAAAAATCTTTTCTATATTTCCCACAGGGCTTGTGATTGGAAGCAAAGAAAGCAAAGAAAGAGCTGTGCACCCGGACCAAGAATATTGACTTCTGAGACATTGGGTTGCATTAACTCTGCAGAGAGAGTGGGGTACACTGCCTGGAATTATGGCCACGGAGAGCCTTGTTGAACTCCGCGACTGGTTGTTTCTACTTCTCCTATGCCTGACGTTACTTGTTGAAGTGCTGGAGTTTGCTGCAGCTACAGCCGCCGCCGCTGAAGCAGCTCTCGGGGAAGCGGAGCTACAGGGAGAAGTGCCATGTCCGTCTGCTTGCAGGTGCGACGATGGCTTCATTTACTGCAATGACCGTGGCTTGACTCTCATCCCTCCATTACCATTAACAGCAGCTGTGCTCTATCTCCAAAACAACCGCATAGACAATGCTGGGCTACCGACATCTTTAGAGCGACGACTGACTGTGAGAGTAGTTTACCTCTATGATAATGAACTTGACGATTTTCCGACACACCTGCCTCCGTCGTTACGAGAACTTCACCTACAGGACAACAACATACGAACTTTACCACGTTCTGCTCTTGCACGGCTCCCCCTGCTGGAGAAGCTTCACATGGATGACAATTCAATTTCCACTGTGAGCATAGAAGACAAAGCCTTCACCAACAATCCGAGGCTGCGTCTTCTTTTCTTGTCCCGCAACCACCTCTCGAGTATACCATCGGGATTGCCTGCATCCCTGGAGGAACTCCGTTTAGATGACAATCGCATTTCAACCATTCCGACGCATGCTTTTCGAGGTCTCTCCTCTCTAAGGCGTCTCTTCCTGGACGGAAATCTGCTGGCAAATCAACGAATTGCAGACGACACATTCTCGAGGCTGTCCAATCTCACAGAGCTCTCTCTGGTGCGTAACTCATTACAGGCACCACCGTTAAACCTTCCAAGTTTGCATCTCCTTAGACTCTATCTGCAGGACAATGCTATAGCCCACATGCCTCGAGGCTCCCTAGATGGCATGCGGAGGCTACAGAAACTAGACATATCTGGTAATAACCTAACGACTCTTCCGAGAGGTTTGTTTAAAGATTTAGACAGCCTTTCACAATTACTTGTCCGAGGAAACCCATGGTACTGTGGCTGCAACCTCCGCTGGCTTCACGACTGGCTGCATGAGCGAGGTTCATCTGTGACTGTAAGAGGTTTAACGTGCCATGCACCAGAGAGACTAAGAGGCATGGCACTAAGGGATCTTAGCAGTCAACTGGAAGACTGCGAGGTCACTGTCGACGCCGCTGGAGGAATGGTTGGAAATGAGGTCGCCAAAAAGGAGAAGGGTTATTTTCCAACCCAACCACCAGCTACGACGACCCCCCCACTTCCACAGGGCTCTCTCTTCACTCTCAGATCCAGACGACCAGGACACAAGTATTCGGACATGGGTCAGGACAGTCTCGGAGGTGGAAACGGCGTCGTTAGTAAATCATTACTAATTAGTGTAAAGCCTCTCACACCAGAAACAGTCCACATTACATGGCAGGCTGCACAGCCAGTGCCCTCCTTCAGACTTTCCTGGTTGCGATTAGGCAACAGTCCTGCAATGGGGTCAATTACAGAAACACTAGTGCCAGGGGATCGCCGTGAGTATTTACTTACGCAACTACAGCCCCAGTCCAGTTATATCATCTGCTTGGTGCCTCTCGCTGGAAACGATGGTAAAAGAACCTCTTTCACCGCCACTGGGGGATTAAACATAAACACAAACTCAGAGCATGAGCACCCAGCTTGTGCCAAAACAGAAACTGATCCCCTAGAGCAGCCAATGTCAGATCAGGACAGCGATCGAGGAACTGACGCACTGTCAGCCCTACCACTTGCTGGAATAATAGGAGGCGCGACAGCATTGGTGTCTTTGTTCTTAATTTTTGGCATCTTCTGCTGGTATGGACACCGTGCAGGGTACCTTGCCCCAGGTGATCACTCTATATATGGCAGAGATGTAGTCGGATCTCGAGATGCCAGCAAACATTATGATGACTATGTTGAGTCTGGAACCATAAAAGACACATCAATCCTAGAAATCAGGGCTCACGGCTTTCAAATGACACCAATGTCTGCCCAACAGCCTTTGCAGCCCAAGGCGAAAGTTGAGGATATGACATACATCCATACTATCTTTCCCTCTAATAATGCAACTCTCTACAGGAGCACCCTGAACCACACAGGAAATCCAGGCTATGGAACAAATCGAGGGTACAGAGAAGGGGGAATACCTGACATAGATTACTCATACACGTGATAGCCTTTTTTATAAACCCTTACCTGTTCTGTCTTCAGGTAAAGCAGTTGGGTAAGGGCTCTTTTCCCTAGGATCTACAGTAGGGGTGTGCCGATTCTATGAGAACCGTTTCCCTCATCCACCAAATACAAAATGTTATTACTGGTTGTTTTTTTTAATTACAATATTTATATTTTCACACCATTGAAATGTTGGTACTGTAACTAGCATTTAAAACAAAAATCAGGATTCTGCCATCATTCCCTCACCCTAAACTTGTTCTGAATCTGAGTTCCTATTCTGTTGAACACATTTTGAAGAATGTTGGAAATATAGCCGTTATCTTTAATATTATTTTATGTCATCGGCTGTCTGTTGAAATATCTTATTTTGTGTTTAACAGAAAAAGAAACTGAAAGGTACCACTTTAGAGTCAGTAAACGGTGCGTAAATTGTCATTTTCCTAGGTGCTGTCCCTTTAAGTGACTTTACTGCACGTATAAAATAGCAAGTAGCTACTTAACCCTTCAAAAATCAGCTATTAAACGCTATACCATGGGTCTCAATTCCTGAAGGGCCGCAGCTCTGCACAGTTTTGCTTCAACCTTAATCAAATACAGCTGATCAAACTTATCAAGGTGTTCAAGACTACTATGCTGTTTCCTCAATTTGTATACTTCTACTACGCCCTAAAAGTATGTACTTTTTTTGTGAACGAAAAGTACATACTTTTGAGTGTGTAATAAGGAGTATGCAAGCTTTGGGACATACTACTTCCTCGTTAACAGATCGTTGTGTTGCTGAGCCCTGTCAATCACCCACATTTCTGTCTAATTAATTTTCCTATCTTATTGGATTAAGCAGCAGCAGGATCATCTGCCATTCACTAGTTTTTCATGCAAAGAAATATCCTCAGGTCTCTGGATAATCATGCATTCAGACGTTAATGTCCTAACACATCTTTATATAAGTTCAGTATTGTTGTTGTAGATGACATATGACAAAACCTGATTTAAAGGGGTGGCCCAGGGATGTATTTTTAAGGTTTGGTTGTGTTCATAAGATGCAAAGCAAAGTGTGCTCATGCTTCACTTGTAGAAAATCACGTTTTTATTTTTTTCCACATATCTTACTTTGATTATATACAGCTACTCAGCTAGCATATTTAGTTGTTCCTCCCAAAGGCCTCTAAATAAATATCTGACAAGTGACTCTCACATATATTCGGGTTATAAGCATGTGTGAGTAATATGAAACGTTCACATATCTTTTGCGAGTTTGTTATTTGAGATACGCAGGGAAAGCGTGCGCATAGACACTGCAGTGCTGCTGAAGATCATGTGTTTACAGCAGTTTGACTGATAAAAATAAATTCGTAGCTAAATTGTTAGCGGTGCCAGACAGCATTTCCCATTGTTTACTGTACATCCTTGTTTACATCGTCGCTACAACATACCATTACAGAATCTGTGCATGTAATTGATCAATTTTAACAAATGAAAATACTCACAGGTTGTGGCTCACAATCCACAGCTTCATCGGTTAGACTAGTTTTTAGCCAAATCCAGCACTGAACAGATATTTTGAAAGCTGCCCTTTGTCAAATGCTAGCTATATATTTTGTATAATTATCTGGAACATAATTAAAACTAAACTGTAAGCACTTCCCTCTTTGTGAAGCCCAAATACAGAAACAGACGAAGCTCTGTGGAAATAGCAGCGTTTGGACATCATTTTAGCTTTCTTTGCTATAACATTAAATCGCCTCTGATCACGTCCCATTGCTGCACAGGGTGTATACAGGGTGAACATGAACTGTTTGTTGTCTCACTAACTTGGATGTATAGTTTTTTTATTCCTCAAACTTCGTTCGTTGTAGGCTTTGCTAAGCTAACCGAAAAAGCCAAGGTCTCCCTTTGCATTGTACTTTGAGCACACTGCATTCAGAGATGCTGTTCACGTTCACACAGCTACATTACACATCAACTAAAGTTTCCAATATGAAATCATAGTGGACCACCCCTTTACATATTTTCCAGTTGGCTAGATATTATTTAACAGTCATAGAAACATCTTTACCAAAGCCTCTCTACTTGATGGTTGGTCTCGCATGTCCAACATGTTTGTAGTTTATTTACACTTTTCACTCGCGTTTGTAGTTCTAATCGAATTTACGTCCAATTCGCAATGTACTGTGGGCAATATCATCGGTTAGAGTATGGCCGGTTCTACACTTAAAACTTTTACCGAAATGAGTAAACCATCACGTTTGGCATACTTTACCACTACGACATACTACGATTTGGGACCTATTAATTTTATTTTCGGGCTTCACGGTATTACAGTGAGTAGCATAATCACCTCACAGCAAGAAGGTCCCTGGTTCAAGCCTTGGCTGAGCCAGTTGGCATTTCTATGTGGAGTTTGCATGTTCTCCCCGTGTTGGTGTGGGTTTCCTCCGGGTGCTCCGGTTTACCCCACAAGTCCAAAGACATGTGGTGTAGGTGAATTGGGTTGGCTTAAATTGTCTGTAGTTTGTGTAAATGAGTGTGTATGGATGTTTCCCGGTGATGGGTTGCAGCTGGAAGGGCATCCGCTGCATAAAGCATATGCTGGATAAGTAGGCGGTTCATTCCGCTGTGGCTAAACCAGATTTATAAAGGGACTAAGCCGAAAAGAAAATAAATGAATGAATAATTCTATTTTCAAATACTATTTGGGATGGATAGTATGCAAATTAGGACGCATTATTGTAGTCTTAAACACCTTGTTTAGTTGGATCACTTTGATTGGTTGGATCAGCTGTGCTTGATTAGAGCTGGAGCAAAACTGTGCAGAGCTGTGGCCCTCCAGGAATTGGATGTGAGACCCATGCGCTATACGGACAGTGTACAGCAGAATAACAAATGATGCAATCATTAACACGGCTTCTTAAAGCAGGTTTTCATTCGGCACACCCCTATTCCAAAGTACCCTTTGTGCCTCCTTTAGTCTGTTTTCAAAACATCGTTCAAAAAATAGCTTAAAAACACCTATAATAGTCAGAAAGTGCCAGGGATACCACTCTTGGTGTTGATGTTATCCAATTTTCAGATGATAATTGAAGCTGTTTTTGCATCTTAGTACCAATGATTATCAGTGTCCTAAAACTAGCTCATGTTAAAGGTTAGCATGATGATGATGAGACAGGGGACCAGGTTCATATGGATATCGATTTACTACCTGGACTTTACTGTGTATATATACACACACGTATGCACTGGGGAGAATAATGCCTTTGCTTTCTGGGGAGATACTGATGATGCTTATGATAAAAAACTAATCTTTTTGGGGGTGATATTACAAAATCTAATTCTCAGTTCTCTCTCCCTCCTTTTATGGGCTTTTCCTTTTTTCTCTCTATTTCTTTTGCACGCAGCACGAGGACTTTGTTCCCAACCCAGGGAGCTGACAGTGGTGATAATGGTTTTGACAATGAAAGACCTCAAATTGCTACTGGGTTTCTTTTCTTTTAATGAGAGTGAGAAAAGTGGGGTAGAAGGAGACAAAGGGAAAGAGAAGGAAAGAGACGAAGGCACAGAAAAAGGTTTCATGTTCACAAAGGAAATTTGTCTAAAAAAATAAGACGCTGAAAAAGTGTATGTCTTATGTTTGGAAGAGAAAAAAAAAAAGAATCACATTTTTCATTCACCGCGGAGGTTTCAGGAACGGTAAAATGAAATTTGCGAAGCTCAGTAGTTTCACCTGCGCAACAAAAGACAGGCGCTTTTAAATGACGAGGAAAGGAATGACCTGAAGCTAAATAGAAAAGAGGCACTTAAAGACAATCATGAAAGGGGTCAACCCTAATTGATGAATCAACCCAAACTGACAGGCTGACATAGAAAGCGCACTCCATTTAGCATGTAAAAAAAACACTAAAGGCCAGAGCTTGTTGATCCAGAACATACAAGAGAATATCAGGAGAAATTTATGAAAGCAGATGATAAACGATGGGATAACATTTTGGCATGTCAGCTCATTACAAGCGTTTGTGTGCGAAATGCTGTGTGTATCTAAACCCCTGAGGTGCAGGAAAAACAGAAATCAGGGATTAATAAAATATGTAACACTGTGAACCTCTGCATCTTGTGTGTGGGCTAAGAAGGAACAGAGAGAACAAAGGTCTTTAACTGATTAAAGACAATCCACGTTTGTTTTGTTTTTTTTCCACGGTCTGACTTTGTGTGACTTAAACGCAGCATTAGTCGGGAGAGTAGAAATGTAGGAGGACTAAAATGATATCCGTACCGGATCTGCAATTTTTCCAGCCTTTTCTGATGCATTTTAAAAGTGAGCTATTCAAGCAAGTAGTACATGTAAATTTCTTCTTTCTCTCGTTATAGATATGGAAAACCATCATGATGAATAGTAAACCAAGCTTGTTATCTTTTTCAGTGATATATGTATCATTAAAAGTTGTGATGAAACACTTGATGTGTATGTAGTTGATAATCTATATGACTTCAATCTTCTTGTTAGTGGGTTTAATGAAGTTGAAAATCTCACGATGGCATGATTTACACTTAAATTTAGAAATTAATCTTTTTGGTGCAGCTCTTTTGTTTCAGTATGCTCGTGTAACTAACAAACGTATGCAGAATCTTTATTTTAAGCAAGGCAAGTTTATTTATGTAGCACATTTCATACACAGTGGCAATTCAAAGTGCTCTACATAAACAAGAGTTTAAAATAGACAACTACACGAATATAAAAACATCAATAATAAAAATGATTAAAAACAGATTAAAATATGTTAAAACGGGTTTTAAAGGAATGAAAAGAAAAAGAAAGACATAATAGTGCAATCTGTCCGGCGTAACACAGTGCTCATTCAGTAAAGGCACAGCTAAACAGATGTGTTTTCAGTCTTGATTTGAATGTGCCTAATGTTGGAGCACATCTGATCATTTCTGGAACATAGTAGCTGAAGGCGGATTCACCCTGCTTTGACTGAACTCTTGGAATTTCTAATTTATGAGATCCTAAATGTCTGAGTGATCTGTTTGTATGTAGTGAGCATATCTGTAATGTATTGAGGTTTTTGGCCATTTAGTGATTTATAGACAAGTAGTAATACTTTAAACTCTATTCTAAATGTAACTGGGAGCCTGTGTAAAGACCTGAGGACAGGAGTGATGTGCTCTGATTTCCTGGTTCTGGTCAGAATCCTGGCCGCAGCGTTCTGGATGAGCTGCAACTGTCTGACTGTGTTTTTGGGAAGGCCAGTGAGGAGTCCATTCGGTAATCCACCCTGGTGCTGATAAAAGCATGAACAAGTCCTCACTGGAAACAAAGCATCTGATTCTTGCAATGTTTTTGAGATTACAGTATGCTGATTTACTAACTGCTTACTGACATGACTACTGAAACACATATCTGACTCCAGAGACACACCAAGATTCTTGACCTTATATTTTGTTGTTTGACCGCTACAACCAAGATACACAACCTCATCTCTGTTCCCAAACACAATGACTTCAGTTTTCTCTTTGTTTAACTGAAGAAAATTTTGGCACATCCAACTGTTAATTTCATCAGTGCATTGGCAGAGGGTGTCATTGGGGCTGTAGTCAAGTAAGTAGATCTGAGTGTCATCAGCATAGCTGTGGTAGGAGATTTGGTTCTTTCTCATTATTTGGCTCAGAGGAAGCATATAAAGGTTAAACATTAGAGTTAACAAATCGATTCATTACCTTTTAATTAATCAATACCAATTCTTCAATCCCAAATTTAATCTTTGTTTTCTGGTGCACTTCCTACCCAATAACCGCAAAAAAAGCTTTGTGTTTGGTCACTTAAAATAACAAATAATTTTATCAACTTATTAAGATAAACTAATAATGAATGTTTTGATCATCCTACTAGTGTTTCAACTGCAGATAAATGCCAATAAAATGGCTTTTAAACCATGTATCAGTACATTTACACTTTCCAAGGTTTTAGCAAAAACAGGAATTATACACACACACAAAAATTGGGGATTTTCCTAAAAATTTGCTAGATTTTTGTAAAAAATCTTGGTTTAAAAAAGCAACTTACAAATTTAACGCAAACCTAATTTAGGGTTTTTACAATTGTAGCTTAATAATAGGTTAATAATAATATTATGAGCAAGTAATGGGTTACACTGTATGGTTTACTATGTGTTGTCCCAACACAAATTGTTTAAGTTAACTGAACCGTTTTTACAAATTTAAGTGGATTGAACATGAAACAATTAGGCCCAATCCCAATTCGACCCCTTAGTCCATCCACTTGTCCCAATTCTCTTTATCTTAAAGGCATAGGGCATAGGGGAAGGGCTAGATAGCTCTCGAAACCGAAGGGGTAAGAAAATTTCCCAGAATTCACAGTCTACAACAGCAGCAAGGCTGCACACAGAAGTAAGGAGATGCACAAAATACTATTTTATGTAATGAATATGAATTTTACAACAAACAAACAACTCTTCGGTCGTTTGAATCAATCAGGTAACGTGTCACAGCATCAGTAAACTGCTACAATCTTTCGCTTTCACGCTTGTACCCGTTTGAAAACCTCAGAAACTGTTGGTTGGTTCCTGTTGGTTGTACAGCTTTGTTTACCAACCAAATTTGTGGACGTCATTATAAGGACACAGATCACTCTGCCTATTCATGCCAGAGTCTTGCGGAAATAGTGTTTGACAGGTGGCAATTTGTGTGTAACTTATCTTTATTTATGTATGATTTGGTTGTGGGTAAAACAAAGGACATGCGGGTCAGGGAGTTGAAACAGTAGGCTACAATTAATTAATTTGTTATGAATGATAATTATTCATAAATAATTATTTCACCACCGCCTACGATGACGATGCCTTCGTCTATCGCAATGTTTCACGTTAGACATCGTCTGATGCCAAATTGGTCGACATCACCCAACCCCAATATAACTCCACATTTTTGTTTCAGTAAACCACTGATTATTAAAAACACCCTTAAAAACTGAGGTACAAACCAAACCATCATTTTAGTGTTCATTACAGCACTAATATCTGCTGTTACACTGAATAAGAAAAAGCCCGGCTAGTGTCTGTTCAAGAGCAAACATGCCTCCAATCTGGAGAGTGTGGTAATGCCTGTGTAAGCAAAGCAGAGATCAATATAATGAGAGGGGGGTGGAAGCGCAGCATACAGCATCCAGGAGCGAATGGGCTTTAAACACCAGCTCTTCAATAGCTTAATGTGTACATAAAAGAACATGCTGCGTCCTCGGCGCCGATTCGCAGACAGCATCCAGTTCAATTAGTTATTCGCACCTGTTCCCCAAGCCATTTCTCAAATTAATGTAATTCTGGATAATTGGAAAACAGCGTCTTCTTTCACAGCCATTTACAATTCACAGCAGCATCAAATTATTGAGTCTTACTAAGCGTATGATTGGAGCAGACACTGACATATAGAGAGGATACGTCGATCCGCCAAAGACCCTGAAAGTAGCTAAAATGACCAGTTTTAAAAGGCCAGCTTCACAATACCCAACAATTAAGTCCAGAGTTTGACAAGTCCCAATTACTGGCGAATCAAACTCCTGAGATTGTACCTATAGGAAAGCCGAAGTGAGAATTAGACGACTGCGCCTATCCAAACAGCAGCAGGGAAAAAAAGTCGTCCCTGATGAACCGCATGCGTCTTTTTCACTGCATTTACCACATCGGGTCAATTAAGCTAATTAGACTAAGAGGAGACCAACAATTTCACATTCCTTCATTGGAGCTAAAGTGCCGATTGATTGTGAGAGAACGGTATAGGTGGGAGGCTTTTAACGAGGCCTGAAATAATTGCTTCGGGGGCTGCCATTCTGCAAACGTGCTCAGATCTTCTGCTTTTTTCAATCCTAAATCATTCATACCATTAAAAGTTCAGTAACCGATTCCAAAGCCTCGAGCATCAAACAGAATTCAACCCCAGATCCTGCCTTTGGGATTTTCTGGACGCTCTAAAACAGATTCTCATTTGGTTCATGTTTGAATTGTTTTTTATTTTTGTTTTTTGCTTTTTAAAATGCTGCAATTTTTAACGTCGTCTGCATAAAAGAAAAGCCGAACCATTTGAATTTAGATGTGTTTTTAAAGCACGTGACTGTGGGAGATCTCAAGATAATTTAAACCATTTGGACAGAAGAGATTAGAGAGTTCGCAGCTTTAATAATGAGTCATTGTTTTTATCTATTCGTTCATTTTCCTTTGGCTTACTCTCTATTTTAGAGGTCACCCCAATGGAATGAACCACCAACTATTCCAGCATATGTTTTACAAAGGGGATGCCCTTCCAGCTGCAACCGAGTATTGGGAAACACCCATACACTCTCATTCACACACATACACTTCGGCCAATTCAGTTTATTCAATTCACCTAAAGTGCATGTCTTTGGACTGTGGGGGAAACCCCCTTGAACCAGCAACTTTCTTGCTGTAAGTCAACACTGCAAACCACTGAGCCACCGGGCGTACAAACCGCCCATTTGTAATTATTTTATACAGTGAATTATTCATTCATTCATTTTCTTTTCGACTTAGTCCCTTTATTAATCCGGGGTCGCCACAGCGGAATGAACCACCAACTTATCCAGCTTGTTTTTACGCAGCGGATGCCCTTCCAGCCGAAACCCGTCCCAGGGAAACATCTACCTACTGCGCCACTGCGTCGCCCCTAACATGACAAATTGAGTTTGTTTATTAGATTTGAAAAATGTACGTGGATTGAACCTCAAACAATTAAGCTGTCCCAAAAAGCTCTTTGTTTTTGTGTTTAAATTGTGTTGTTTTTGCTTATTTAAAATAAGCAGTTTGAGCAAACCACAAATATATATATTTTTTAAGGTGTATGCTGGTAATTTGTTTATTATATTTTATGAATCATTCACTCATGAATAATGCATAAAACAAGAACTCTCTCAAAATAGATCTATTTAAGCCATCTGGTGAACTTGTGTTTATACTGCAATATACACTCACCGGCCACTTTATTAGGTACACCTTACTAGTACCGGGTTGGACCCTCTTTTTGCCTTCAGAACTGCCTTAATCCTCTGTGGCATTGATTCAACAAGCTACTGGAAATATTCCTCTGAGATTTTGCTCCATATTGACATGATAGCATGCCGGAGTTGCTGCAGATTTGTCCATTATGCGAATCTTCCATTCCACCACATCTTAATGGTGCTCTATTGGATTGAGAGATCTGGTGACTGTGGAGGCCATTTGAGTACCTACACCATTACACCACCAGCAGCCTGAACCACTGATACAAGGCAGGATGGATCCATGCTTTCATGTTGTTGACACCAAATTCTGACCCCACCATCTGAATGTCACAGCAGAAATCGAGACTCATCAGACCAGGCAACATTTTTCCTGTTCTTAGCTGACAGGAGTGGCACTCGGTGTGGTCTTCTGCTGTTGTAGCCCATCTGTCTCAAGGTTGGATGTAATGTAATGTGTATTTACTGGATGTGTTGTGCGTTTAAAGATGCTCTTCTGCAGACCTCGGTTGTAACAAATGCTTATTTGAGTTACTGTTGCCTTTCTATCAGCTGGAACCAGTCTGGCCATTCTCCTCTGACCTCTGATATCAACAAGGCACCTAATAAAGTGGCTAGTGAGTGCATATTACAGAAAAACTAATATTGCAATGTCAGTTTTTTCAATATTGAGCAACCCTAACCGTAACCATCCCATAATATATCATTTTTCCATTCTTTTTACTCACAAACAAATGCAGTTTTTCAGTCACATTGCACTAATCACGGTGTAACACATCTTCATAAACCCACAAGACGAGTTCTCAGACAGAATTCAAACCCAGCTCTGCATTTGGAATTTTCTAGATGCTCTAAAACATTTCAGATTCTCATTCAGTTCATTTTCATTTAATCCTGTGCATGCTTAAATCTTTTCCCCCTCTCTCTCTCTCTGTTTCTCTCTTCCTCTGCTTTCAAATTGCCACAATTTCCAACAAAGCAAACCAAATCGTCTGCATAAAAGAAAAGCCATTTGGATGAAATGAAATTTTCTAAGCGACGCCGACAGAATGAATTTATTAGGGTTGCGCGTGTGACAACCATTTCCCTCCGACAAGCTTGGTTTCCAATTAGCAACAATGTGGCATATGCTGAGAGATGTGAGATTTCTCAGTGTGAACTCATTTTAAATTCGCCTACGCTGGTGAGAGGGGTCTGAACCACCAGCTAAGGATGCTGAGCTTCATTTGCAACAGATAACAGATTTAATGGCTTATGCTCTTTGACAAATAAGCTGCATTTTCAGACCTATTTAGGGATGTCTACACATTTTACATACGCCCGTGTGGCGCTATCCACACTCCCCGCTAAAGCTGTGCGAATATCACAAGCTTTCTGTGAAAGGAAGACATATCGGTGTGAATTATGCATACCGTCTTCTTACCCGGCAGTGAAGTCGAGAGCTGCGCAGGCAGAGATGCAGCATTACCCCATTCGTTCTCATCCTCCGTCATGCCGCTCTCTGTTCTATCTGTGGGGCTATTTTCCAGGCTGCGGGTGAAGATAGAGTTTTGCAAAACACATCTCGAGGCTTTCTAGATTATTCTGCTGTCAGTCAAAAAGAAGAAACGTAAAAACAGAAATAGCGCTCACTCTTTAGATGCTTTTTCTAATGCGGAAACTCTTTGTTTTTTAAGAAATTCAATAAAAACTAGGTGGCACGGTGGCTCTGTGGTTAGCACGATTGCCTCACAGCAAGAAGGTCGCTGGTTTGAGCCCCAGCTGGGCCAGTTGGCATTTCTGTGTGGAGTTTGCATGTTCTCCTCATGTTGATGTGGGCAGTGGCGGATTTACATTTACATTTTACATTTAGTCATTTAGCAGACGCTTTTATCCAAAGCGACTTACAAATGAGGACAAGGAAGCAATTTACACAACTAAGAGCAACAATGAATAAGTGCTATAGGCAAGTTTCAGGTCTGTAAAGTCTAAGAAGAGAAGTATTAGTAGTATTAGTTTTTTTCTTTTTTTTTTTGTACAGTTAGTGTGATATTCAAAGAGGCAATTGCAGATTAGGAAGTGAAGTGGAGACTAAATAGTTGAGTTTTTAGTCGTTTCTTGAAAATAGCGAGTGACTCTGCTGTTCTGATGCAGTTAGGGAGTTCATTCCACCAACTGGGCAGATTGAGCGTGAGCGTTCGCGAAAGTGATTTCTTCCCTCTTTGGGATGGAACCACGAGGCGACGTTCATTCACAGAACGCAAGTTTCTGGAGGGCACATAGATCTGCAGAAGTGAGAGCAGATAAGAAGGAGCTAGGCCAGAAGTCACTTTGTAGGCAAACACTTTGTAGGATTTAGGCATGGGCAATATGCAAAATCAGCATCTTGCTGAGGGCAGCACGGGGAGACGGTGCAAAACAAAAACAAAAACGCATCCTGGTAAAAATCATGTGGCCCAGTAAGCTTTGAGATATGTTTTACTTTATGTAAGTGTATTAATCCCAAGAGTGGCAATGCCAGAATAAAGATGTTAGTGGCCATTTACATTTGGCCTCTTTTGCACGCACAAGTTTGTTATTCTCTGTGCAACTGAAACAACTCTGGTTCTCTGTGCGCATGTATCAGTTTGCTTTCACCATTCCCGCACACCTCCTGGGGTTCATTCTTCATAGCTCGCTTAAATGATCTAAGATTACTTGGCAGATCCCGGATCTTTTAATCTTGATATCTGATCTCTGGCTAATTTGGTTCTTCAAATAAGTTCGTGAATCAGAAATGTCTGGATGAACTGATCTGAGATCGCTGTGTGTTGTGAAGGACAGATCTATCGATCCTCGAAATCATGATCAGCAATGCAACGATTGGCTGACGGGAAAGCAGCGTAATGACATCATCTGATTAATATTCAATTATCCATGTGAGCAAAATTACATCAAATTAGCAGTAAACGGTTTGTTAAATATGACACGCAATAACCTTCCACATTTGTTGTGAGCTGCAGGCTTTACACTTTCATGTGTCAAGAGTATTCATCATGTATTTCAATGCATATTAGTGTATTTAGTTTACATTTAGGGAAGATTTTCTTTATTATGGTAGCCTACAAGTTTTTTAATCGGCGTAAGGAAAAACTGTATAAATAAATTTTGCATCAAAAAAGCATTTTTATATCGGTAAAGGTGTTAATCACCAGCATATTAGCTGTCAAAACATGTGCATGACCGCATAAATTATTATCCTTTTTTAAAAAAAGAAGTTGAATATTTTGCATGTACGCGTTTGTATCTAAATAGATCAGATCAATACATTTTCTCTTTGAACCACCAGATGGCAGTCTTTGTACTTTTATTTCAGTGCAGATTGCAAAACTTTTATTAATATATGTATTTTGAACTCCAAATCCATCTGAGTAATCTACTTGCAAAGAACGGACCCCTGGTGTGAATCCCGGTTGTTTACAAGCACTCTGATTAAATATGCGCTGATCATGCGCTGTGAAACCGGAGTAACAGCCTTTTATTTTACTTATGACCCGAGGTTTCGGCTCGCAGTGAGTTTTGCTAGTTGAAAAAACTGAAGTTGATGTGATGATGATGTTATTTTGACTAAGTATTGTTATAGAAGCAGAAAAGATGGATAATGAGGCAGTGAGGTAACACTTCATAACATTAATTCTCGGCCTTGAGTCAAGTCTGAAATAAACAGATAATTCTATAAAACATACAGTTGAAGTTGGAATTTTTAGCCCCCCTGTTTTTTTTATTCCCCAATTTCTGTTTAACGGAGAGAAGATTTTTTTAACACATTTCTAAACATAATAGTTTTAATAACTCATCTCTAATAACTGATTTATTTTATCTTTGTCATGATGACTCTTCTATGATGATGATGACACTTCTATACAGCTTAAAGTGACATTTAAAGGCTTAACTAGGTTAATTAGGTTAACTAGGCAGGTAAGGCTAATAAGACAAGTTATTGTATAATGATGGTTTGTTCTGTAAACTATCGGAAAAAAAAATAGCTTAAATTGGCTAATAATTTTGACCTTAAAATTATGTTTTAAAGAAATTAAAACTGATTTTATTCTAGCCAAAATAAAACAAATAAAAAAACTATCGTTAGACATACTGTGAAAATTTCCTTGCTCTATTAATTATAATGTGGGAGATATTTAAAAAAGAAAAACAAAATCAAAGGGGGGTTAGGGGTAATAATTCTGACTTCAACTGTATTTTTGTATTTTATAGAATTGTCAAAATTAATTGTTTTCAATTTATGTCTAGAATTGATTTCTGTTATTTATAATAATAATTGTATAATAATAATAAGAATTATTATTATTTATGTAATAACTATAATTTTTTTAATAAGTTAAATTCTTGCTTTGTCCATATTTTCCCCAAAGTTAGGGTAAAACAACAAACATTTTTTAGAATGTACGTTTTTATTGGTCCTTGACTATATTAACTTGATGGAACCTTCTAGAACCATACTTCTATAAACCAACTATTCATAAGCCTGAGGGAGGAGGGGAGGGCGAACTTGGAGACGGTGCTCACTGCAGAGCCATTTGAGCAGAGCTGAGCTCCAGCGAGGGGGAGCATGAGCTCTTGCTCCTCCTCCTATAAGCTGTTTTAATGCGTACACCAACCCCACCCCTAACCCTACCCCCAGTGACATCACTCTTAGAAGAAGTGCAAGAAAGGAGGAGCAAGAGCTCATGCTCCCCCTCGCTGGAGCTCAGCTCTGCCCAAATAGCTCTGCAATGAGCCCCACTTGTGAATTTGGGATGGTTCACCCAAGATACCATTCAAGCTAGCACCGCCACTGGGTGTGGGTTTCCTCAGGGTGCTCCGGTTTCCCCACAGTCCAATTGAATAAACTAAATTGGCAGTAGTGTATGACTGTTTGTGAGTGTGAGAGTGTATGGGTGTTCCCAAGTACTGGGTTGCAGCTGGAAGGGCATCCGCTGTGTAAAACATATGCCGGAATAGTTGGTGGTTCATTCCGCTGTGGCGACCCCTGATAAATAAGGGACTAAGCCGAAGGAAAATGAATGAATAAAACTCATCCCTGCTATCTGCGATCTGTGTCTGGATAGAGTATTGACTCTCGTCCCAGTAGAATATGAATAATCATGGCAAGCAAACGCAATTTCTCCCATGAGCAAACATGCTGCAGCAACACTCCAAATAATCTTAATTAAACAACACTGTTGATTCTGTTGCAAGGTTAGAATGCTACTGTTTCAGCACTGATATGCAGTAGTCACATCACAAGATCTGCAATGTGGATTTGGGATTATAATTACCCTACTATATCATACCCTACAGTTCAAAACAGGTGATTTGTGGAGGCATTGCAAAATTTACCCTTATAGCGGAAAACATTTCATTTGGGTGTGTTTTTAAAAGGATCACTCCACTTTTTTGGAAATAGGTTAACAGTTTAACTGTTGAGTTGTACCATTTACCATTTTACCAGGAGCACTTTTAGCTTAGCTTAGCATAGATCATTGAATCAGATTAGACCATTAGCACCATTATCAATAATAATCATTTTTGATAAATTTTCATTTTTATTTATTGATTCATTTTCTTTTCGGCTTAGTCCCTTTATTAATCGAGGGTCGCCACCACGGAATGAACCGCCAACTTATCCAGCACATGTTTTACACAGCGCCCTTCCAGCCACAACCCAAATGGAAAACACCCATACACTCTTGCCTTCACACACATACACTACAGACAATTTAGCTTGTTCAATTCTCCTATAGCGCATGTCTTGGACTGTGGGGGAAACCGGAGCACCTGGAGGAAACCCACACCAACACGGGGAGAAGATGCAAAGTTTGACCCCTCTGTAGTTGAATTGTGTACTAAGATAAACAGATTAAAAAGTTGCTATTTTCAATGCTGATGTGTCTATAGGAACTATACTCTCATTTTGGCGTGATAATCAATTAGCTTTGCTGCTGTACCATGGCTGCAGCAGGTGCAATGATATTATGCAACACCTGAAAATCTAAATAATAACTGGGTCTGTCTTGATATCTATTTTTTGTTGGACGATATATTGCACCAAAATATATTGAGATAGATGATATTATTGTTATTTTAAGTTTTAATGCCAGAATGACAATATATAGTGAACTCTTCAAAAGAACAGATAATATTTTATTCTTATGAATATTTCATTTAATTATTGTCCTTTTAACAGTTTAATAATGAGGCATTGGAATCAGAATATGAAAACACATATCCTAAATAAATAATAATAATGTTGACACAAAAAGTGCAAGGTAAAGAGTAACAGAGGCTGCGATATCTGTTACCAATAAAATTTAGTTCAGTTGTCAGACACTCACATAAAAATATACAGTAATTTACAGCAAATACTTTGGCATTTTTAACCATACTGACAGCTCCAATAGAGATAAAGATGTTGCACAATCAGCTATAGTGTTGCTAGAATTGGTTTTTATTTATGGGCGATATATTTTGCATCACCAAAAATGATTGAGATCATGTGCATGTGTTAAAAAATTGTATATTTGACAGGCATAATAATAACAGCAGCAATTTAAGTTCCTTGATTATTACGCCAGAATGAGAGCATAGTTTAATATAGATGAATAGATGAAATATAGATGATCGCTTTCAAGGTATACCTTGGTTTGTAAAAGGTTTTAAAACCGCCAAAATTTTCTCTAGTGCCGTTTCTAAGGTATCTGCAAGATTTTTGTATTTACGTTTTTTTTTATCTCTCTCGTTTTTAACCCTTTGATGCACAAGCTGTAAAATAGATACAGAAAAAATAAGCTTCGACAGGTCACTTAAGACCCATGTAGTGCATCAAGGGGTTAAGACAGCAGTATCTCCAGCAGAAAATATATCCAAAGATGCCATTTAAATGGTAAAGAAATCAGTGTTTTTGAGACAAATGACGACAGCAGAGATCAATGATTGATTTGAATTATTTACCCTGACATGTTCACTGCTCCAACATATTTAAATGTTAATCAAAATAAAATATAGTGTGTTCAAAGGGGGAAAAAAGGTGTTAGTTTTTTACCCAGCCATTTAAAAAGAATATCTTTCAGAGCAGTCATCACAATACCGTGATACCACGATATTTTTATCCAAGGTTATTATACCTTCAGAATCTTATACCGGCCCATGCCTAGTTAGTAAAATGCAACTACAGAGGAGTCAAGCTTCAAATAGGAAAATTATCGAAAGCCCTTTTTTTTTTTTTTTTAAGCGAGATGCTAATGGTCTAATCTGATAATCAATAATTTATGCTAAGATAAAAGCTCCTGCCAGACCTGGAGATCAGCTGAATGGATTCAAAAATGGTAAAACTCAACTGTTTAACTTGTAAAATGAGCATATTTCCAAAAAATAAAAAAAATGGAGTGCTCCTTTAAGGCCTGTGACTGTGTAAGATTTCAAGCTAATTTAAAACCTTCAGAGATAAGAGATTGTAAAATTTGTATTGTACTTTATTTAAACAGTGACAAGACTATAAAGTGTTATTGTAGACTGTTCAGACAACAATAAACAACGTAGTGCACTGCTTATTTCATAAGTATGTCTACTCTATTGTATTCATCTACAGTTGAAGTCAGAATTATTAGCCTCCCTGTTTATTTTTTCCCTAATTTCTGTTTAACGGAGAGAAGGTTTTTTTCAACACATTTATAAACATGTTAGTTTTAATAACTCATTTTCTAATAACCGATTTATTTTATCTTTGTCATGATGACAGTAAATAATATTTTACTAGATATTTTTCAAGACACTTCTATACAGCTTAAAGTGACATTTAAAGGCTTAACTAGGTTAATTAGGTTAACTGGGCAGGTTAGGGTAATTAGGCAAGTTATTATATAGCAATGGTTTGTTTTGTAGACAATTGAAAAAATATTTAGCTTAAAGGAGCTAATAATTTTTACCATAAAATGGCATTTATAAAATTAAAAAACTGCTTTTTTTCTAGCATAAATAAAAAATAAGACTTTCTCCAAAAGAAAAAAAAAACTATCAGACATACTGTGAAAAATGTCCTTGCCCTGTTAAACATCATTTGGAAAATTTTAAAAGAGAAAGCAAAATTCAAAGGGGGGCTAATAATTCTGACTTCAACTGTATGCTAGTAATTTGCTAGTAATTTGTCAATTATATTTTATGCATTACTCACTTCCCTCCAGAATCATTCCAATCAATCCAAATAAATGATTTCTTTCCAAAATAGATCTCTTTAAGCCATCTGGTGAAAATTGTATTCATATGGCAATATATATCACCAAATACCAAAATATCACAATGTTTTTTCCCAATTTGGTGACCATAATCATAACTATCCCATAATAATAATAATTTTTTTGTTCTTTTGTCCCTTGCATAACCGACAAGGGCGTGTGTGTGTTTTCCATCACATTGCACTATTCGCAATGTAATGCATCTTAATAAACCCATACAAGACAGTATATCCTCTCCCACTAACTAGATGGATGGGTGGATTGACAGAGCGATGAATGGCGAGTGGCGTAAAAAGGATGTTTATCCCTCCCTCCACCCCTGCTCTGGGAAGGACAGTTCCTAAGTGCTTGTGGATTTTATGTTTACGGTGTTTTATAGGGCAGATCCAGGAGCCAAGAGCTGTAAAATGTTGTGAGAGGGAGGAGAGAGAGGACAGGGGGGTGGAGGCAATGTTATTGTAAATCCAATCTTTATTGAGAACAACAGACAAACAGTCCTCCCCGCTCCAGCCCACCTCTCCATCACTCTCCCTTATTGACTGATCGACTTCTGGAAGTTTCAAAGTGCGAGCGTTCGTTTGTATGCTTTCGCTCGCTTCAATGCTCGTTTAAATTCTGACCTTCATAACACAAAGGCAAACACACGGGCAAACTAAAAAGGCCCTCTGTGTGATTTAATCCGGCCAGCAGGTCAATTATCCTCAAATTGTTTTGTCATTCGATGGCTCTATTATCGCTCAGTAGCACCTAATGAGCCTCCACGAGTGCTTAACGTAATCAGCGTAGCCAGATTTCAGGAGATCTAAACCAAAACACTCAATAAGAGCTTAAAACCGGTGCAATTTGGGTCAGTCCCAATACTTATCCCTGCAGCCTTGGTCACCTGAGTGCACGATAAAGTAAGTGTGCAAGACCGTCTCAGGTATAAATCTTTTAATGCACATTAAATCTGTAACACCACTCCAGGGAAGTTTCCAGGGCATTTGAGGGCAAGCGTAATTCATCAGGCTCACAAGCTCGAAACAACTATGCAGTGGAAGTTAATTTAATTATGTCACATACGGTGTGTGTAAAACAAAGTGTTGCACATTACATTTATACTAAGTTGAGCATGCTGCTTTTTGATCTCGTTAATTTCAACAAGACAATGCAAAACCACATTTTGCACACATTACAAAGTCCTGGCTGCGGAGGAAGAGGATACGGGTATCTGACTGGCCTGCCTGCAGCCCCAACCTGTCTCCAATAGAGAACGTGTGGTGCGAAGACCCTGTACTGTTGCCCATCTTGAAGGTTGATTTAGGCCGTACTCACACTAGGTACAGTTGCCTCGAACGGGGCCAAAGCACGCTTGTCCCCCCTCCCGTCTCCCCCGACGGCCCGCACTCACACCATATCGGGCCTCGGCACGCTTACGTCATCGCTGCTGCTCTCTTCAGTGAGAAGCGCTCTCTATGGCAAGCCTTTTTAGCATTTAAATCTTTGTTCTGACTCCATAAATATATTTAGAGATATCTCTAATTATATTTTGACTAGTCATAATTATAATTCCACTACTCAGAATGACAATTAGAGATATCTGCAATTACAATTGTACTAGTACGAAATCAGATTGGAGATATCTGCAAATATATTATGACTAGTCATATTCCTCCATTGACTTCCATTAAAAAATATTTGCAGATATCTCTAAATGAGTTTTGATTAGTCACAATTGTAATTAGATATATCTCCAAATGAATTTTGACTAGTAACAATTGTAATTAGAGATATCTCTGAGTTTTTACTAGTCATAATACATTTGGAGATATCTTTAATTAGTCATATTTAGAGATATTTACAAATATATTTGAAGATATCTCCAATTAATTTACTAATAGTCGAATTACAGTTGTAGGTATCTTGAATTGGATTTTTTGACTAGTCAAAATTCATTTAGAAATATCTCTAATTACAATTGTGGCTAGTCAAAACTCATTTAGAGATATCTGCAAATATTTTTTAATGGAAGTCAAGGGAGGAATATGACTAGTCATAATATATTTGCAGATATCTCCAATCTGACTAGTCGAATTATAATTATGACTAGTCAAAATATAATTAGAGATATCTCTAAATATATTTATGGATAGTCAGAACAAGGTTTAAATGCTAAAACGGCTTGCCATACGCTCTCACCCAGCAGCACAGTGGAGATTTCTCTAGTAATATCCTTTCAGTCGTTTGTTATGCAGTGACATGCAGTCAAATATTTCGCCAAACAGTCCTTAGGGATTCGGTGACACGCAGTCAGATATTTCACCGCCACTTTTGGCGCTCATAAACAATCATAAGGCCCTTGTGCTGCAGGAATGAGGATGTCTGCTGAAGGCGCGCAGTTAGAGGATTGCGTCTTTAATAAACGACGGCAGTTTGCGTTCACTGAACAGTAAGAATGATTAATAAATCCATATCAAACAGTCCCTTAAAATTCACGTATCGCTTTCAGTTTCGGGCTTTGGCACGTTTTGCACTCACACACAAGCGTACCGTGCCAAAGCCCAAGTGAACCGCGCTCAGGCACACCTCTTCCAACCCGGCCAGGGCCGGCCAAGTGAACCGTGCTTGAGCGCGATTCAGCGCACTCACACTTCTCAAACGATCCGGGAAACGGGCCTGGGCACGGTACGGATGGCATAGTGTGAGTAGTCCCTTATACTTCTGCACTGAGTGATCATCGTGACCCATGATTAGGGCCGAACGAAATCTGCGGACATGTTTTGCTATTTCTGCCCAGAATTTTGTAAAAGATCTAGGGATTTATGCTGAATTATTTTGGGAGTATCATAACTAAAACCTTAAAGAGTAAAGGAACACCAAAAGATTTTTTTTGAGCTGTTGACGGTCATTTATGTGTCCCACGTTGCTAAAAACAATATTAGGACACATATATTACACAAAAAAAGTGAAAATAGGTTGTTTTTGCGTTACTTCGAGCAAATTTGTTCTTCCGGTTTGAAAAGAGTTTTTGAAGCTGCGACACGCCGATCAGATCCTTGCGTGTATTCCAGCGTGTAGACTGGCTGTCTGTACCTGGGAGTACTTTGTGACGTCTATGAGTGTGCTGCATTCATTCATGATGGAATCGCTTGCTTACCAAATACATATAGACTCTGGGAGACTTGGGATGTCTGAATATCACGTTTAACAACTATAGTGAGACGCGATCCAGCGGTACATCCTTGATAAACTGTCCAACGTGCACTGCTCTCTGCCTGGAGCTCAGAGGAGCGCATGACAGCGTGTGACTTTGTGTGTGTGGCTGTGTCTGTGGTCACGTGATGTCTGTTTTCAGTGGACGGAGGGCTGTTCAGAAATGCTAGGTAAAACACGGTGTGGATTATTTTTGTTCTAAAATGCCGTTTTAACACTAAGACACATTAGTGTCAACAGGGCCTGAGTGTGTATTTTTCACGAGTGGGTTTGCGATGGGGGCGGGGTGGAGGATCGGCGATGTCGCTCAGCATCGTGTTGTCTAATGGCTATCGGCCCAATCCTAGATCACACAATTATGTCTTTTTTGTCATTTCTTTAAAACCCGTTTAAACACATTTTAATCTTTTTTTTATTATTTGTTTTCTGTTTTTATTTCTTATACTTGTTTCTTTATATAAAAATAAACTTGCCTTGCAATTTGGGAAATAAATCATCTGATAAACAACAAAATATAAGCATTAACAAAAATAAGTCAGTCACTGCTGACAGCAGAAACTGGGTCCTAAAAAACAATAATGATTTCAAACACAGCAGCAAATCTACAACAGAACAGCTGAAGCACATTACAATCAAGATGTTCAATAGTCCTGTCAAAGTCCAGAGCTCATTCTGACTGAAATGCAAAACAGACACTGAGAAGCTCATCCAGAAAATGAGGACTTCAAGTCTGCTAAAAGTGGATCTACAGGATCTGAGTCACAGGCTGCCCTCGGTTTGGCTTTTCTATCTTGGCTTCATTTTTGTTAAATAAATCAAATATGTCATGTGATGCTGATCATCTGAGGATTTATCTCCCAAACTGCCAAGATCCACATAGTTTTGTTTTTTATGATGTCCTGATATATTCAACAGGGGCTCATTGGGAAAATGTGCGCAGGGTTTTATTTCCCTTTTTCAAATATTTGCCAAATGATGTTCAACAAAGCATGGATTTTTCACAGTATTTCCCAAAATTGTTTGTTTTATTTAACCTAAAACCATTATTATGAATATTATCAATATTATATAATATATGGCCAATATTATCAGTTCCCTTAAGCAATATATTATTTTCGATTGTCTACAGAACAAACTACTGTTATACAATGATTTGCCTAATTATCCTAACTTGCCTAAATAACCTAATTAACCTAGTTAAGCCTTTAAATGTCACTTTAGGCAGAATACTAAAATATTGAAAAATGGCAAAGATAAATCAGTTATTAGAAATGAGTTATTAAAACTGTTATGTTTAGAAATCTGTTGAAGAAATCTTCTTTATTTTCAATATTTTATTGCATTTTTTCCAGATAATATACAAACTTACAAATGAATATGAAAAATAGAAGTCAGCAAAGAGATGACTTGAAATATATACATAGCAACAAAAACAAGAAAACTGTACAACTCTTAAATCAAACGTACACTTTTCTACCCTGTTCTATGCACCATCCCTCCCATTTCCCACCCCTCCCTATTTTCTGAGGCCTTCAATAAGAACGCAAAGATTTATCAAGACACTGATAAATAAACCAATAAAAAAATAAGTAAATTAATAAATATTTATGGGTAGATACAGAATAAACACTAAGTCTCTCTTTCTCCCTTTCGAAATTCTAGTCAGCAGGTTCTGAAATGTTAAGGGTATCAAAGACAGGCAGTATGGGGCTCCATGTTTTGTTAAAGGAGTTCAGTGATCCTTTAAAGCAGTGGTCACCAAACTTGTTCCTGGAGGGCCGGTGTCCTGCAGATTTTAGCTAAAATCCTAATCAAACACACCTGAACCAGCTAATCAAGGTCTTACTACTACTTGAAACACCCAGGCAGGTGTGTTGAGGCAAGTTGGAGCTAAATCCTGCAGTGACACCGGCCCTCCAGGACAGAGATTAGTGACCCCTGCTTTAAAACAATATCTCAGTTTATAAAAATACATACAATGTAGAACCTCTCTAATCCAGTGTTTTGATGATGGAGGGGACAGGTGTTTCCATTTGAGGAGAATTGCGCGCCTAGCGAGCAAGGTGGTAAAGGCAATGATGCAGCGTGTTGATGTTTGTGTAGTTGAGGTTTGAAGATAACCAAAAAGGGCAGTCAGAGGGCCAGGAGTGATGCTTACATTAAGAGCTTGAGAATTTTTTTTTAAAAACATTAGACCAATAGTTTGTTAATTTTGAACATGACCAAAACATGTGAAGGTAATCGGCTGGTGACTGCTTACGTCTTTGCAAAAATAGTCATTCAGTTAAATAGAAATTTCTTGTGGGGAAATTTAACTGTATTTCTCGGTTCTCAAAAATGCAGCCCTGGGAACATATTTCCAATAAGCCTGGATTAAAAACAGAAAACAACAAAATTCAATACTTTAATCTTTTCACATCTCAGTCTAAGTGGTCAAGTGTGTGTATTGGGACAGACCCTTTACCAATATTACTCTGAGTGAATTTTCTCAATCTGCCAACCATGAGCATGTTCTTGCACAACATCTAAAATACATGTTGGAGACTATCGATTTCCACTGTAATATTTCGAGAGAAAAAAAAGTCACTGCTTGGTGAAAGTTACATCCCAGTGATAAACTTTAATAAAACACAGACCTGCTTCCCAGCTCTGCTCCTGGACTGCCGCCAACACTGCACATTTTGGATGTGTCCCTAAACAAACACTCCTGAATCAACTCATCAGCTCTTTAATAGAGACTCCAAGACCCGAAACCAGGACTGCAAAACAATATTTGCTTTAGTGGGGGAGAAACGCACACAAACACACACAATAACACTGGAATATTAACTACAATAGTACATCGAGGTTGGTTTACCAGTGTGTATAAATCCATATACATAACTGCCTTTACTAACATAAATTTATTTATTTAATTTTGTTAACGTTAGTTCATCAAATAAAGTTTTTCATTGTTAGTTCATGTTAACTCACAGTGCATTAAGGAATATTAACGGACATTGATTTGGATTGTAATAATGATTATTGGTACGTCATGGTGGTGCAGTGGGTAGCACTATCACCTCACAACAAGAAGGTCGCCGGTTTAAGCCCTGACTGGGTCAGTGGGCATTTCTGTGTGGAGTCTCCCATTGTTCACGTGGTTTTCCTCCAGGTGCTCCGGTTTCCCCCACAGTCTAAACATGAGTCTATATGTCTTTCCCAGAAAGGGCATCCACTGCGTAAAACATATGCTAGCAAAGTTTGCGGTAGAGGTCGGCATTCCCGTGGCTGTACCGCAAGAGCCGCGGGACTCGACAAGATTTCTTGTGGCGTGGGAATAAGTTTCAGAATAAATCACAGGAGTGGTCGGTAACTGGTGTGATTTGAACGGGACAGGCGGTCTAACAATATCGCTACCGACTCCTGAGCGAGCGAGCACGCATATGTATGTGTGTGAATGAGAGAGCGTGTTGCTGTGTGTCACTTGTTTGTTGCTGTCTATGTGTGTGTGTGTGTGTAAATGAGAGAGAGAGCGTGATGCTGTATGTCGCTTGCTTGGTGTTGTGTGTGTGTGTGCTTATACAGACTCTGGTGGACTCTGTATCATGTAGGTTGGTGGTTTTTGGTTTTGTTCTACCCCATGGTAGGTAGAAAATGGGGCGAGTCGGACAGCGGGACAACAAATGCTGAATATAAGCAGGAGCGGTCAGGTAAAGGGACTAAGCCGAAAAGAAAATGAATGACTGAATAATGATTATTGTTTATTTTAAGTTCATGTTAGTAAATACATTAACTAATGAAACTTTACTGTAAAGTGTGACCGAATTTCCCATTGACTACAATGCAAAAACCTAGCAGCTTCCACAATTGTTTTTATTTTTATTTTTTTGTACAACAGATACTGATGCATTTTCATCTTATTGGTACTCATTTGCATTTATCTTGACGGCTTCAGCTATATTAATATTTTTTTCACAGATGGATCACTTCACTTTATAGGACCTTGATGTATAACCACAAGACCGCGAAGATTAATTTTATTTTGCCTGTATGAGTTTTTTAACTCTCAATGTGCTTATATTCACTGACTTACATTTTATAAATGTCATATATAAAAGACAGCTAATAACCTTCTGTAATGTTCTACTTTAGAAAAGAGGCAACACACATCATGAGTTGCTTGAGAGTGAATAATTTAGTAGCAAACTTTTATTTTAAGGTGAACTATCCCTTTGATGTAATGCACATTTGTCAGTTCTTTATAAAAACAGAATACTTTAAATGCACAGTGACTGCAGACTTAAATATTTAGCACCAATTTATCATCCGATTTACCTCAGTCTTATAGATTTGAATTAAATGCATAAACATTATGTTTAGGCCTAAATGTTTTTGAGTGCGCTGGACTGGTCCTGAAATATTTATCAAAAATATATCATAAATGCTCGAAGTTTACCATGAAATCAAAACATCCTGATAAACCCTACATTTTTATACTAACATGAGATGATTTTTAGGTAATTTGAAAATATGTATAATTATATATGATATATAATGCAAATATTTATCAGAACTGGAATTTTTCATGTTAAAGTGACATGATTATGCTTTAAAAGTCATAAAAGTCAACAAAAATAACATGATCGTTATTTAAAAACCACATCAACATCCTTTAAAATTACATTGATGTGTTTATTTCTAGAAGCAGGCTGCCTTGAGAATGATGCAGCAGGCCCTATTGCATTTCATATCTCCAAAAAGGCAGAGTTGTTCATCCAGAAATTCAGAATCTTCAGTTTCTCTGTGAAATGCGCACACTACAAACTTCCAGAAACACCTCAATTACAGACATTACCAAGTATGAAGCGATTTCCTTGCCATTAATACTGTATAACGTGACTATGTCAACTTTGAAAAAATATATGACTGTGATTCACGTTAACCTACCAAGATTCATCGTCAAGATTTTTGGGGAAAAGAAATGTTCACAAGACATTGTTAAATGCAAATGCTGTCATTTTGCAGTAGTTTTATATCAACATTTATAACATGCACTGACCGGCCACTTTATTAGGTACAACTTACTTGTACCAGGTTGGACCCCATTTTGCTTTCAGTACTGCCTTAATCCTTCATGACAGAGATTCAACAAGCTACTGGAAATATTCCTGAGATTTTGCTCCATATTGACATGATAGCATCACGCAGTTGCTGCAGATATGTTGGCTGGATATCCATGATGCTAACCCCGGTTCCACCACATCCCAAAGGTGAATGTTCTTCCCCATTCTGATGTTCGGTTTGAACTGCTGCAGATTGTCTTGACCATGTTTGATTGTATGATTGGCTGATTAAATATTTGCAGTAAAGAGCAGTTGGAAAGGTGTACCTAATAAAGTGGCCAGAAAGTGTAGAAGTTCTATAATGAAAACTTGTCTACTGTCAGAAAAATGTGATTTGTGATATTCTAATAAACTTTAAACAATTCTGGGTTTTCCTCACCCAACGTTTGGTCAAAATATGAACAAATGTTGGGTTAATTTAATCAATTAAATTTAAACACTTTTAAACCCAGTGGTTGGCTTTGTCCATATTTGGCCCAACATTGGGTTAAAACAACCCACCATTTTTTAATGTAATAACAACTTGTTTTACCTCTCAATCAACTTTACGTCTTGCCTGCAAACTCTATAAAGCAACACAACAGACACGATCATCTTCACAGCGCATTCCTGCACTCGATTGCGCACTTCAATGAGATGCACACTTAGCAGTCCTGGGCAGTTCATTCCAACCTCCAAATTAATGACCATTGGACAGTCTGTTAATCCTCACGCTTTTACACCGAGACCTACGGCCACCCGATCAATGCGTCAACTGGGAGAGATGAATCAATGCCCTGTCAGACACACCTCCCTCTCTCTCTCTCTCTCTCTCTCTCATTCTTAGTCCTCTCCCTTTTCAGCTTCTTTTTCTCCTCGTCCACTTGTTCACTTTTCACTAGGAAAGCACAATGTATTGTTTCAGCATTGATATCGCAGTGTGAATATGGCTGCACGATATAAAAAAATAACAGTGTGAAATTTTGTGATATATTGCGATATTATTATAATTTCACAAGACGGCTCTATTTTGGATAAAATTCATAATTTTACATTGATTCAGACCAGGGGTGTTCAAACTCAATCCTGGAGGGCCGGTGTCCTGCAGATTGTAGCTCTTACTTGCCTCAACACACCTGCACGGATGTTTCTAGAAAGCCTAGTAAGAGCTTGATTGGCTAGTCCAGGTGTATCTGATTAGGGTTGGAACTAAACTTTGCAGGACACCGGCCCTCCAGGACCGAGTTCGGGCAGCCCTGATTTAGATCATTTTGTAAAAGTGCATCTGCATAAAATATCCAAACTAAAACGAACAAATGAAAGCACAGATGAAAACAGTAGAACTTATTTAAAAATTAAATAAGCAGTGTTATTGATGGAGTCTTAACAATAACATTCAGCTAAAGAAATTCAATTATCAAATCTAAAATAACACTGTATAGTCTTCATTGTATTTTTAATGTGTTGTGTTTCCTGGCTAATTACAATCCTGACTCAACAACGCATACTGCGATGAAACTATTTCAGATTTGCACATTGCGATATCGGTGCAGAAACAATATTTTGTTCAGTCCTTAATGTGATCATTCGCAGTAGTCATATGGCAGGATATGCAATGATGAGTCTATTTTAATTTTCATGCGTTTTTGAGAACATTATCTACTTTGGAGTCATTTCAAAGGTCACTGAAAACACACTTATTGTCTTTAGCGTTTAATCATGTCGTGAGTTTGTTTGCATGCATTTTGTGTATTTTTGTTCAGCACTTTGGTACCCATTGTGGTTGGTTGAAATAAAATGAAGTTGAGTTTTAAGGCCTTTGACTGTATAAAGACTTTTAAAGCCTTTGGGCAAAATAAATTGTACCATTTATAATTTAACAAATATTAATCCTATTGGATAATGTATATTTTTATGAATCAGTTATTGTACCTGACTCTCTAAAATGCTAAAACTTCAATCTTTTTAAATTTGTATTCATCTATGTTTGTAGATGAATTTTTATGCAGATGCACTTCTCTACAGAATCATCCCCATCAAAGTCTAAAATTATTCATTCTTTCCAAATTGAAATATTCCGGTCATCTGGTGAAAGTGTATTCATATTGCAATGTGTATAAATAATTAACAATGTGCAGAATAACATCGCAATGTTAGCTTTTTACAATATTGTGCAATCCTACTTTCCACCCATTTCTCATAGTAAAGTTTATTTATAAACTAATTTCGAGAGGAACACGTGCTGATGATTGATAGCAGCTGGTCTCAGACGATTCCTAAATTATTATAACTAACCAGAGTATCTTACTTTAGTCATCTTCGTCATGAAGACCCCCTTCCACCCATACTCCCCATACTCCATTCCTTGTCAGGGCAGCACGGAGGCCCAATGGTTAGCATCGTTGCCTCACAGCAAGAATGTCACTGACTCTTTACGTGGCCAAGTCTGCATTTCTGTGTGGAGTTTGTGCATTCTCCCCGTGTTTGCGTGGGTTTTTCCCGGGCTCTCTGGTTTCCTCCCACAGACCAAAAACATGTAACATAAGTAAATTGACAAAACTAAATCAACATCATAGACAAGCTTTGAATTCAGCATACACTCACCATAGATGTTCAAAATCTACTTTCAGCATCATCAAGCAGGAGAGTTCTCGAGACCTACCTGAGCTTAAACTCCCCTCTCGCCCTGCAACGATAGGGAGCCAGAAGCTTTTTGGCTTAGTCCCTTTATAAATCTGGGGTCGCCACAGTGGAATACACCAACAACTTTTCTGGCATATGTTTTACGCAGCTGATGCCCTTCCAGCTGCAACCCATCTCTGGGAAACATCCATACACACTAATACACTATGGACAATTTAGCCTACCCAATTCACCAGAACCGCATGTCTTTGGACCGTGGGGGAAACCGGAGCACCCGGAGAAAACCCATGCAAATGCAGGGACACAGAAATGCCAAGTGACCCAGCCTAGACTCGAACCAGGAACTAGAAATAGAAATGGTTTTTTTTTAATATAGACTTTTTTTCTGATTAAAAAAAAATAATGAAAAAGCTCCTATTTCTCATCTCACGTGCATGCACCTGCTTGGGCAACACTGAAATACATCACATCCGGATGGCCCGGTCTATACGGTCTATTCGCAGGAGTTCAAATATTTCAACGGATCCGTAGTTCAATTCAGATCCAAATTTTCCACATACGGAGATGATCGGAAATCAACGCAGCTCCCGGACTACTCTCTATTGGAAATAAATGACTTCCGGTCTGTCGCTTGTCGTGTGCAGTGGAAAGGAGGCTTATGAGGTATCATCATTGTAATATAATACAGTCACATTACTTATTGAACTTTGATAATATCAAATATTTGGCTGATGCTTGTATGATTGAGAAAAATTTTAATATACATGCTCCACCCCCATTATGCGAGTTAGTGACACAGACGTAGGGCTGCACGATACTGGAAATTTTTGATATTGCGATTTATTTTTCCCTCTGCGATATAAACACAATTTGACCAGATGAGCTTGATTTGTAAAGTCCTTCATTTACAGTATATTGGTTGGGACGACTTTTGTAGGGGAGTGAAATATAAATATATAAATTCATTCATTTTTTTCTTCGGATTAGTCCCTTATTTATTTGTTTCTTTAACTATTCTAGCATATGTTTTATGCAGCTGATGCGCTACCAGCTGGAACCCAGTACAGGGAAACGCCCATACACTCTTACATTCACACATACTTATACACTATGGCCAATTTAATTTCATCAATTCAATCAATTCCACAGCGCATGTCTTTGGACTGTGGGTGAAACCAGAGCACCCAGAGAAAACCTCACCAACACTGGGAGAACAAGCAAACTCCACACAGAAATGCAAACTAGTCCAGCCGGGACTCAAACCAGCAATTTTCTTGCTATGTGAGACGACAGTGCTAACCACTGAGCCACCCAAACTCTTATCAGTTGTTTTATATTGTTGTTGTATGTAACTTCACTGATATTTTATGTGTAGTAATGTGTTTTTAACTTTAGGTTGCCTGTTTTTCTTTTCTGTCAGATGAAAATTAGCCCTTGTGGCCAACTCTGACTTATTTACAGTTTTTAACTGTTGATTAATGAGCATTGTCCCTGTTAAATCAAATAAATACAAATCTAAATGATCCAAAGTCTTAAAACGATCTCTCTCTCTTCATACCCGTTTCAGTAAGCTTCATTAGCTTCAGTCAAGTCCTGCGGGGTAATATGACTGCTGAAACATTAACCAGTCATTGCTTTGCTTTATGGCAGCTTAGAGGTGATGATGAAAAAATAATAAAGCCGAGTACTTTCCTTATGCTGTATGAATATGCTAATGTCAATATGCTACTCTGACTCTAATAGCAGGATATTAATTATGAAATAGTTTCGTTTCCTGACCTACAACGGGCCTTAGTCAGGGTAGATGGTAAATTGATTTTAACAAGGCTGTGAGGGATAAATGTACATACGGGGCATCATTTACATAACGCTGCTCATTTACATGATGAAAGCAGTTTTACATGCGAAAATGTATTTTAATGTGCAAGCTGTTGGAAACACCATAATTGCGTTGAAGCTATAGTGGGTAATACCAATATTTGTGTAAACTATAAAAATGCAATTTAGAGAAAATGGGGATGTCACATTGTGATGAAAACTTCTTGCTGCATTATTTTAGATGAATCAGCATTTAGGGCGCTATCATACACCCGGCGCAATTATATGCAAGACCTGTTGGCCTCGGCAAGTTGCTATTTTCAGATCAGCACGACCTTAATTTTCCCGTTTTCCGCCACGTTTAAATAGCTGATTTATTTACGCCACTTTGTGGACTCATGGGTGTGCTGGTCTAGAAAGGAGGTGTGTTAAGGCGCATTGTTGGCGCATTGCTATTTTAAGGAACTAAAATAGACTGCACAATAGACCAGCTGAAAGCAGGTCTAAAGTCCAGCGCAAAGAGCGTTAGTTATCCACCTCTCATACACATTGCTTAATACACACAGGATGTACAGCAATACGCAAATATCTTTACAAATGAAGAAGAATTAAAGAATTAAAATATTAAAAAAAAATTTTACTTTCTACATAAATATAAAAACCATGCCTTCTTTATCTCAGGGGGCTTTTTCAGTTTATTCATGACAACTTGCTTTTGTATAATGTTATTATAATAATAATAATATTTATTATTATTATTGTTTGTTTTTTTTTATTAGATTTCCCAGAGATGGGTTGTGGCTGGAAGGGCATCCGCAGCATAAAAGCGTGCTGGACAGGTTGGCAGTTCATTCCGCTGTGCCATCCTCGGATTGATAAAGGGACTAAAGGCTGATTTAAACTTCTACGTCAAACACCGGCGTATGCTACGGCGCTGACGCATAGCCCTTCGCCGTCGGCGTCGCTGACGTGCACCTCTCAAAAATTGTAACTACACGTCGCAACGACGCATAGCGCAAGCTCTGTGATTGGTCGGCTTGGTAGCGCTGACGAGTCTGGGCGGGACCGAGAGCCGCGCGAATGGCGCGAGCTGGACGCGAGCCCAATGGAGCGATTGTTTACAAGTGTGGAGTCCCGTGAAGGAGCTCTTGATGGAAAGTTTTGTGTTGTGTTTACCTCATAGTTAAAGTTGTTGCACGTCCGCCGGTTCCTGCCTCAAAATGAGCGAGTTTGAGCCACTTGTACATCCCGGAAGTGTTCAGCAAAAAGCAAAAAAGCAGAGAAGAAACTCGACAAAGAGGAACATCAACACCTCACTGCCCACTAGCGTTTTCGGAAGTGTTAATTTAGGCCAACAGAGACAGCACGCACAATTATAAATGCACAGCTACGCGCGTTGCATGCGCCGTGGGTCATGCCGGTCACTTGACGCAGAAGTATAAATCAGGCTTAAGCCGACAAGAAAATGAATGAATTATTTATTATGAGCATATTTATATTTGTTTTATTAAAAACAAGCTTAGATTTGTCCATCTGTCGGGTATTGAAGCATATGGAGCATAGCATGTCTATTTGGATATAACTCATTATTATTGTTCATTTATTCGTTTGCTGGAAACTACAACTGAATATAGAAATAGTTTTGAAACAAATCTTCGTGCTTAACAAACGTAATTAATTATGCAGACTAATGGATGTCTTCAGGAGTTTACAACATCCTTATCCACTAAAGAGAAAAAGAGAAAGTAAAGATGCCGATTGGAGGAGGCTCGTTTTAATCCTCGCGCTGCAGATGCTCTGTTTAATTGTTTTCTTAACTGTTTTAAAGCGTTTAGTTTTTCCTCTTACAAAGTCCACCATGTAAATAGCAAATGCACCATGGCGCGACGCAACGGAATCTTAAAGGGAATGGGAGATGAGACTCTGATTGGTCTCAAAACACACCCATAAGACATTAAGAGAATAAGCACAACTCTGTTAGACCATGCACTGAAGCGCAAAGCATATTTTTCAGTCCTTAAAATAGCAAAAGTGGATTCAGACACACTCTTAATGCTTTTGCGCCCAGCGCTTTACACTTAGACTTAAATGAATCAAACAGACTCAAAAATGTTAAACTTTAAAACAATTTAGACGGAACTCGATTAAGTTATTAAAACAAGTAAGAGCAATAAAAGCATCTGTTGTGATGACTTCTTCATTTTTTTGTCATCTTTTACACCTACTTACTCTCAAGGCCATTTAAATCAAAGTTGATATTTAGCTGCAACATATTGTTGTTTCGTAACATCTAGTTTTTAAAATGATCGTTAGCCTAACCCTTAAGGTATGTGTAAGGTTTTTTATTTATTTATTTTTAGGAAAACAGAATCTCCAGCAGGAAAAATCTCCAAAGATGCCATTTTGAAACTAATGAAGACAGCAGAAGTCAATGATTAATTTGAATTATTTAGCCTGACATGTTTACTGCTCCAAAATACTTTAAAGTTTCTCGAAATAAAATATAGTGTGTTCAATGGGGAAAAAAAATTCTCGTTTTTTACTCAGGCATTTAAAAAGAATATATTTTAGAGCAGTAATCACAATACTGTGAAACCGTGATGTTTTTATCCAAGGCCAATGCCTAGCCCTCATGTGCAATATTTATTCTTTTTAAAATATCTTGAAAAATATCTAGTAAAATATTATGTACTCTCATCATACCAACAACAAAATAAATCTAAAGTTATTAGAAATAAGTTCAGAAATGTGTTGAAAAAAACATTCTCTCCGTTAAACAAAAATTGAGGAAAAAATAAATAAAAGAATTAAAATGTAACAGGAGGGCTAATAATTCCAAATTCCTTTGGATATCGTTAGTGGTACACTGAAAAAAATGATTTCTGCAAAATTGTAGCAAAACATTTTACAGGCTGAATTTAAACAAATTAATTAAAAGTAGTAATTAAGTAATTAAGTTCAACTTCATTTGTTTGTTTAAATTCAGCCCATATAAATAGTTCGGAACCACTTACTCTAAAAAAAATCTTTGTAAATCGAATGAATCCTTTTGTTCAGAGTGTATGAGAAGACTTATATATTGTGATATGTGATTTATGCCATAAAACATCACCTTTAGGTAAACATACCCAGAGTTTGCATTTAATTCTTAATAGCTATCTTTTTTGGGAAAAAAAGTTAAGATGCACAACAGTTCAACCCACTGAATGTACTGTAAAATTCTCACACCCACATCTTAAATCCGGCTACTCGGACTAAAGTTTGAAGGCATGTCTCAGCCGAGCTGCAACTAAGAGAGTTTTTAGTC
This sequence comes from Danio rerio, assembly GCF_052040795.2. Lineage (NCBI taxonomy): Eukaryota > Metazoa > Chordata > Actinopteri > Cypriniformes > Danionidae > Danio > Danio rerio. The sequence goes on from NC_141034.1 coordinate 50,269,713, forward strand.
TCTCATCTTAGTGCTTGATTTATCTCTTTAGCTATTTAAAGGATGCAAATGTGCAAAGCTTGAAAGTCACTTTGTTCTGTAACTGCCAAGAACAGACTCGCAAATGCAGATGAACGCTCCAAAGCTCTCAGGTGTGTCTACAAAGGGCCTGATTGGATGGCGCAGACAGACAGAAAGCTCTGCCTCCATCTAGTGACATGAGCTCTGCTGATGAGCTCTGCTGACTGTTTCTGCTCTTTCTAAATGGCAACTGTACAAAAATAGGTCTGGAAAATGAGCAATATTGCTGTTGTTGAGTGAGCTTAAATGGACATGCAGTGCCGCAAACTGAAAAAGCCAAACGTTCACTGTCTTAAAGGGATAGTTCACCCCAAAAATATAAAGATTTGCAGCGAACTCACCCCGAGGCTATACAAGATTCAATTAATCTTTATTTTACATAGCTCTTTTACAATGTAGATTGTGTCAAAACAGCTTAACATAGTTCTAGTAAATTGGAATTGAAACGGTGTCAGAGTTAAAATTCAATTTAGTTCAGTCCAGTGTGGTTTAATTCTCACTGCTGAAAGTCCAAACACTGAAAATCCATCGATGTGCATGTGATATAGGTTGATTTTGTTTACTTAAGTAGAATTTTACAGAACATTTTAGGCTGAATATGATGTTTTCCAGTCGGGCTAATCGCTGGAGAACTACACATCTGCCTCTATATGAACTACTACTCCCAGAAGTATTTGCACTCACACACCAGTTCCTGATGCCCCCTCATTAGACACATAGCTGGAAGCTCGTGATGGACCAATTACCAGAACTAAAATGCATCTCACTCACACACTCTTTGCTGAGTCTTGTGATCTGTAAGTGAGCATTACCGAAGAGTTATCCTAGTTCGTCTTTCATGCTTTTGACCTTCAGCTTTGTTTATTGTTTACGTTGTTTTGCCACCTGTCCTGACCATTCGCCTGTATTCTGACTACATTTTTGGATCAACTTTATGCTTCTGTTTGCACCTGTTTGGACCTTTGCCTGCATGACTATTCTGCCTAAAAAAGCTGGACATAGACCCTCACCTTTGTTGTCAGACCCACTTATTACAATTATTATTATTACTATTGTGATATATAATATTACCTCCAGAGCTGTTTTAAGTATCTGTGCTCCCATAGAGCATCTCACACCTGCGAAAGCCACTGTGTTCATTGCATTTCGTCTTCTGAGGTGCAAGTAATTTATTATATAAGAAAAAAAGCCCACATTGGTTTCTCCCACCACAGTAAATCCCATTTTTCTTTTTGATATTTGCCGCCAGTTTATCAGGAAGTGACGATTTTGTTTTCCTTGACTCATTAGATAGAAACAGAGCTATCAGTGCTAGTAGTCTGTTGACTAAATGCTTCTTTAAAATTCAAACACACAACAAAAAAAGTCACATCTTGTATGGCCCGAGGGTGAGTAAATGAACAGCTAAATTTTCATTTTTGCATGAACAATCCCTTTAATAAATAGGGCAGTGTCTGTTCAGCCAAAACTGGGCCATAAGCACTCAAGCCATGCTAAATCCTCTTGTACATTGTCTGTTTTCAGCAACAACATCAACAAAAAAAGGCTCTGTGCAAAAAAGAATCCTTAACAATAAACTGCTGAATCAGATTCAAGTTTTTGATTTACGGTCCATGCACAAACTATTTTGGGAAACAATATAAAGCAGACAAACCCTGCTAGGTAAATGCAGACTATGAATCTTCCTGTGCCTGTACTCTCACCTGCATTGGCAACGGCGTCGATCTCCAGCTTTGTGATGTCACCGCCGAACAAAGATACTTTCATATTTAGCTCTTCATTGACTTCGCAGCGAGGTTTACAAGAAGAGTCACCTAAAATGAGCAAACATAGTGGGTTATACATCAGCAATCTATTCTTATTTTCATACCTCTAGACTCTGTGCAGGTTTTTAGGGATTTATATTTAACTGTACACGCGGTGAGGGTTTTTGTGCATTGAATTCACCTGACGGACTCCAGACAGGAACGTCCTCCAATAGAATGAAGTCAACCCTGTACAGTTCCCTTCTCTTCTCCTTATCCATGGAGCAAAGCTTAGCTGCCAAAGATGAGAAAATATGAAAGAAAACATATGAAGGAAAAAGAATCATACTTAAATAAGTGCAAAATGCACTGAAAAACTTTATATGCATTAAGAAGTTTCAGGAATCTGCTAAGATTTGAGATAGTAAACAGATAAAATGTTTTATATTGTGACATACACTCACTGGCCACTTTATTAGGTACACCTGTCCAACTGCTAGCTAACGCAAATTTCTAATCAGCCAATCACATGGTAGCAACTCAATCCATTTAGGCATGTAGAGATGGTCAAGACGATCTGCTGCAGTTCAAACCGAGCACGAGAATGGGGTTGTTGGTGTCAGACGGGCTGGCCTGAGTGTTTCAGAAACTGCTGATCTACTTGAATTTTTACGCACAACCATCCCTAGGGTTTACAGAGAACAGTCCAAAAAAGAAAATATCCAGTGAGCGGTAGTTCTGTGGGCGCAAATGCCTTGTTGATGCCAGAGATTGGAGGAGAATGGCCTGACTGGTTCCAGCTGACAGAAAGGCAACAGTAACTCATGGTTACAACCAAGGCATGCAGAAGAGCAAAACGTTGTCTGGTCTGACGAGTCTTAATTTTTGCTGCGACATCCGGATGGTACAGTCAGATTTTGGCATTAACAACATGAAAGCATGGATCCATCCTCCCTTGTATCAACGGTTCAGACTGGGGGTGATGGTGTAATGGTGTGGGGGACTTTTATTGGCAAACTTTGGACCCATTAGTACTAATTGAGCATCATGTCAACGCCACAGCCTTCCCGAGTATTGTTGCTGACGATGTCCATTCCTTTTTGACCACAGTGTGCCCATCTTCTAATAGCTACTTCAAGCAGGATTACGCGTCAGGTCAAAGCGCAAATCATCTCAGACTGTTTTCTTGAACATGACAATGAGTTCACTGTACTCAAATGGCCTCCACAGTCACCATATCTCAATCCAATATAGCAACTTTGGGATGTGGTGGAACAGGAGATTTGCATCATGGATGTGCAGCCGACAAATCTGCAGCAACTGCGTGATCATGTCAATATGTAGCAAAATCTCTGAGGAATATTTTCAGTACCTTGTTAAATATATGCCACAGAGGATTAAGGCAGTTCTATAGGCAAAAGAGGGTCCAACCCGGTACTAAGGTGTAGCTAATAAAGTGGCCGGTAAATGTATATAAAAAACGTTCAGCAAATAATCACAGTTACAAAATCTGACACTTGCATAAGCCTAATTGTAATATAGAAAAGACAGAAAAAATAGAGACTAGATATGCACTGTTTAAAAAGAAAAAAATTAAGTTGCAAATAAAATATTTCTTTTTTGGAAGGCATTTTACAACACCACAATTTCAACTAAATTTCAAGTCTAATCCAATGTGCTGTTCTGCTTTTGTCAAATAATTTTTTTAATAAGACTTGTAATAATTTATATGGACATTTTTTTTACTTGAATTGAAACTAACTATTTGGTAGATAATTTTAAGTAAATAACAGTAATAAACAAACATTTCCATAATAAATGAGTAAATAACTTGAACAAACATGTAAATCACTAGTAATAAAAACTTTAAACCCTGTAAAACATTCACATCTGGAATTATGGCATTTTTTAAAATAGTATTTTATAATTATTTTACTTCATTGGCTGTCACTCTTAGTTTCAGTAACTAATTAGGTCAGAAAAATGAGCAGCTTTGGCAGGTATGAGAAAAATATCCACTTTTTCTTTGACAGTTGATGGCCTCAAGAGTCAAAAAAAAGTTGAAAACCACTGATTTAGGTGCATTTATAATTCATCATTTCAATCTCAATTATTTTATAGGTTATTTCTGATTATAAGTAGCCTTATAATGAGGGTAATGTGTATTCATTTTCAAAAAATTAAAAGCTTCGGTGTGATACAAGAGCCAGATCCCTCTGATGGGGTCATTATAGTTAAGGTTAGACAATGCAAGCGAAAGTATAACTGGAGGAAAACATCCAAATACACAATATTTATTTTTTTCCGGCTTTTAAAAATTGTGTTTGAAGACTTCAATGTAATACATATTTTATTGGCTGTTATCTCAGAATGATTTTTCCCTCCTGCACTCATCACAGCTTGCCCAAATGTAACAGTTTTATTAATATCTATATTCTAAAGGTTTTTACAGAGAGATTTGGTCATACCCAATTTCCCAGATTCATATTTTTCTGGCTGTTCACACACACACAAACACACACACACACACACACACACACACACTCACTCACTCACTCACACACTCACTCACTCACTCACACTCACACACACACACACACACACACACACACACACACACACACACACACACACACACACACACACACACACACACCATTTTAAACCTTGTTTGCAAATTTAATTATTTATATCTATATTATTAATATATTTAATTAAACAATGCCTCATTTGCATTTTCTACATTTAAATATTCGGTCTAAAATCACATTCAACTATGGCTTCAAAACAACATTAGCACCATGTAATTGACTATAAACAACATACTTTAGTCATTGGCTGATAATATGATTTACCTGTTTAGAATTTGCAAATAATAATTTTCTAAAATAATGTTATAAAGGAGAAAATCTCAATGTGCAAATATAAAACCAACTTTACCTCAATAAGTTTATTTTTGCAAAAATACCTCAGCATTATAGCCCCAGCATTGTGCTGTGTTCCTGTCATTTTTCTGACAAGTGCTTCAGCAATCTACACAGGGGATTCGTCGGCCGTTTGTTAAAGGAAAGAGCTTGACAGGAACTTTACAAAACACAGTTCATGGGTCCGTTTCTTGTGTAAGTGTGTAAGTGTGATTAAAATGGTTTCCTCCTCATTTTCTCTAGCTTGCAAATTATGTACTTAATTGCGTTTTGTTACTTGTAATCGCTAGTACTGTATCAGGTTAACTCTATATTCTCATATTGCGTCTAAAACCACGTTGTAAACGCAACGTGTTTACGGATTTAAACACATTTGTGAGCTCGCGTTCCACTGCAATTTGTCGTTGCTATGCCCGCCATCAGCTGTTCCTACATGTGCGGTGATTAAGTTTGAAAATAGTTCAGCTTTTCTCGCTGTGTGGATTAATACTGAATGTGCGTCACTGTTTTTACTTATGGTTAAGAATAGAGCAACATGCAGGTGTTAAACTGCACTGCTTTAATGTACTCCTGCACTGGGCTCACACATACTCTCTGCACTGACTACTTCAAAATTGTTGATAAGCCATGGTGGGCATTTCTCTCTGTCTCACGCTGAATGCAGTCGACCAATCTCAATAGACTGGGTCATCGGACCAATCAGTGCAGATTAGTATTGCACTAAGGAGGGGTTTCGGAACCATCAAATACCCCCTTTTGCCTATAGAACTGATTGAATCATGAGAGTCGTTGGGATAATTAGGTAAAAAAAAATGCAGATTATAAGACAATGAAAGTGTTTTTTGACCTTGCATGCATATAAGCCTGTTGTTGGAGACCCCCAAAACCAAAATATGACCTTTTTTAATGCATAATGGGGGCTCTTTAAACGTTTAATATTCTGTATTATTAATCTGTTCACAGATGGCATCCTAAAATAATATTTTGAAAGTGTTTTTAAAAGGTAAATTAAGTTGTAGGTTATACAGTGTGTTGTTAATTGCAGAGCACCTCTATTTAAAAAAAGGTTCTGAAAGAGATCAATCCTCATGTGATAAAAAGTAACGCGAAAGTGACTCAAAAGTAACGTATCTCATTACTTACTATAAAAAGTAACACAACTTTGCATTTAGGTTAAAGTACATTTCTCTGTCAGCTATTCACTCTGTATACAGAGAGACTCACTCTTCGCCTGTTTCCAGTCGCTTCTGTCAGACTCCAGGTTCAGCTCGGGTCGCGCGCTCATGGCATAAAGCGTGCTCGTGCTCAGGGCCGCGCACGCCACCGCTGAGACCCCCGCAGCGCCGAGCACAACCCGCAGCCCCATCACAGCAGCATAGCCGGGCCGGGGAACACACACTGCGGCTGCGGAAAGCTTCTCAAACTGGCCTGCTTTACGGGTAACACCAGAGCAGAACTGCGCTTTGAAGCTGCGACTCCAAACACAAACACGAGCGGACACTTTAGACATCTGAAACGCCATGATCTGCTCTTCACTGCTGCTGATTAAATGTTTAAGGTCGCTTTCAATGTGTCCTCGAATTGGAGTTCGCTATAAACTTAACACTCAGTCTATATGCAGGTTGTGAATTAACACTAGTGAAACTGAAAGTTAAACGTCTGATAAGATGAAGGTAAATAGGATTGTACCAACATGTAGGGGTCCAGAAGTTCAAGTTCACGCGCGTAAGATCATTCATCCTGTACTGACATCTAGCGGATGGACGGTGTAAGCGCAATACTATTTCCTATTATATTTTTGTTCTAAAGCAGGACGAAACCTGCAAAAGCAACAAATTAATAAATCCACAAATTCCTGCATAAATAAAACAATAAATAAATATTCAAAAAATATATACATATAAAAACCCACATATTCCTGTATAAATAAAACAATAAATATGTAAATAAATAAATACACAAATTCCTGCATAAAAAAAATAATAAATACATAGTCAAATATATTAATTTATATTTTTATTATATTTATTGTTATTGTTAATATATTTATTCGTTCAGTTATTTATTTACATATTTATGTATTTATTGTATTTTTTGCAGGAATTTGTGTATTTATTTATTTGCATATTTAGTTATTGATTTGCTTAACTATGCATTTATTGTTTCACTTATGCAGGAATTTGTAGATTTATTTATTCATTTATTTGCGTATTAATTTATTGTTTTATTTTTGCAGAAATTTGTGTATTTATTCATTCATTTATTTAATTGCATATTTATTTATTTATTGTTTTATTTTAGCAGGAATTTGTAGATTTATTTATTTATTTGCGTATTTATTTATTTGCATATTTATTTATCGTTTTATTTATGCAGGAATTTATTGTTTTTGCAAGTTTCATCCTCCATACAGAGGTGCCCAAACCTTTTCTTATGAAGGGCCAAAAATTAAACTTGATTGAGGCTATAGTGGGCCGAAGGTAAACATAGTTGACATGGGTAATTTCCTAATTAATTGAATAATATTTAAAAATGACTAGAGATCGTTGCTTTTTATTGGCTAATACAGTATTAATTGCATTTTATAATTAACTTATTACAGTAAAAAAAAAACTCTCAAATATCATTTAGAATAGAATTACACTAGTTTTTGCCTTGATTTGCTCGTCAATGTCTTCTGCATATTCGGTCCGTCAAGTTACAGTATTTGCATTTTAATCACATTCATTTAAAACATTTAATTGAAACAATTAATTTCCCTTTGCTTTTTTGTAGCTCAGCAATAAAATGACCACAATAAAATGAACAAAAAAGGCTATACGTCAAATTAGAAATGACCATGCCTGTGTTAAAGGTGTTTACCCCAACCCTCTCCATCCTTCTCACTCTCCTCTCAGATGAGATAGAGCGCCAAATCAAAGTTTACAATGGGCCAACTTTGGCCCACATGCCCTACTTTGGTCATCTTTGAGTCTTGTTTCTTGCTGTTGGCATTTCTGTGTGGAGTTTGCATGTTCTCCCCGTGTTGGTGTGTGTTTCCTCCAGGTGCTCCGGTTTCCCCCACAGTCCAAAGACAAGCGCTATAGATGAACTAAATAAACGAAATTGTCCACAGTGTATTAGTGCGAATGAGTGTGTTTGGCTGTGTAATACATATGCTGGATAAGTTGGCGGTTCATTCCGCTGTGGTGACCCCCATGAATAAAGGGACTAAGCCGAAGGAAAATGAATGTTTTGTTCTTGAATTATTAGAGAGAGTACATGTAATATTTGGATTAAAAACATTTTATAAATCAAATTCTGGCTTGTATTTATTTATTTTTTATTCATTAAGTCGTTGAAAATCATGCCAAAAATGGTAAACCTTAATTTAATGGTGCCCTAAGTTCTGTTTTATTATTTATTTTCATTGTTAGACATGGTAAGACATTATTTGGTGGAATAACAAATTAAAATGTTTGTTTTTCTGACCAATCGTCATTTTCTGGCAAATAAATAGCTGTAGATAACATTATTTTTCTTAAAATATTGTAATATACAGTTGTACATTCATTCACACACACACACACTACAGACAATTTAGTTTATTCACTTGCCCTCTAGCGCATGTTTTTGGACTGTGGGGGAAACGGGAGCACCCAGAGAAAACCCACGCCAACACGGGGAGAACATGCAAACTCCCCACAGAAATGCCAACTGACCCAGTCGAGACTCAAACCAGTGATCTTCTTGCTGTGAGGCGACAGTGCTAACCACTGAGCCACCATGCCGTTCTCAAGAACAAAACAGATTTAGTCAAATAGTATTTTTTTACATTACATTAATACATATTTCCCATATTTGTTTTGTCATTCATGCTTATTTAAACTCTTTCACACTGTCTGATGATTGAAGCATTTGACTAAAGCATAAAGCATACACACAACATTGCCAAATATCAAGCCTCAGTTGTGTCTCTGATGAGTTTGTGTTTTCTTGTGTAAGAGCGCAGTAAGTGTGAAAACAACCGGGTGAAGCACAGTGCTGTTACACGGAAACTGAGAAAAGAGGAACACCCTTCGTCAGCTCTGACACGAAAAACCACAACTGATTTTATACAGCTCTGGTCCACATGAGACAGTGTGTGTGTGTCTGTATCTCAGAGAGTGTGTGTATGTGTCTGTGTATCTTACAAAGAGTCTTCCCTGCTTTCAATTATTCAAATCAAGAGGACGGAGACACTATCAGCAGAACTAAATAAGGTAAATATAATAAATGATCATTATTTGACTTACATTTTAGATACGTTGAATGTGATTATATTAAAATGAAAATAACTAATGAGATACTGTAGTTAAAACAATAACTGTACTGTATATTTTAGATCATTAATAGTCAATATTGTTTTAATGATTTATAGTTTAATACAATATTAAATGATATACGATTAATAGTTTATTACGGTGTAAATGTTATATGATTGATAGTTTAATAAAGTTAATGTTATATAATTAATGATTTAATATTAGGCAATTCAATATATAACATTTAATACTGTATTAAACTATTAATTGTATAACATTTAATACTGTGTTAAACTATTGGATATATACCATTTAATACTATAATAAACCATTAGTTGCATTATATATATATCATAGTTTATATAATTATTAATTTCATACAGTATCAAATGTTATATATATCCAATAGTTTAATACAGTATTAAATGTTATATTATTATTAGTTTAATATAGTATTAAATGTTATATTATAAATAGTTTAATACAATATTAAATGTTATATAATTACCAACTCAATACAGTGTTAAATGTAATACTATTATTAGTTTAATACAGTATTAAATGTTAAATAATTAATAGTTTAATACAGTATTAAATGTTATATGACCAATAATTAATACAGTATTTAATGTCATATAATTAATAGTTTAATACAATATTAAATGTTAAATAATTAATGGTTTAATACATTATTAAATGTTATATAATTATTAGTTTAATACAATATTAAATATTAAATAATTAATAGTTTAATACAGTATTAAATGTTAAATAATTAATAGTTTAATACAATATTAAATTTTAAATAATTAATAGTATAAAATTGTATTAAATGTTAAATAATTAATGGTTTTATCCAGTATTTAATGTCATATATATATATATATATATATATATATATATATATATATATATATATATATATATATATATATATATATATATATATATATATATATATATATATATGTGGGTGTGGGTGTGTGTGTGTGTGTGTGTGTGTGTGTGGTACTTTAAGTCTTAGTGATGCATCTCTATGGACTTATTTTAATAAGTAAGACTTTTAGGTAACCTTTTTATTTAATGGTTTATTAGTACTATAAACTATAATATTAGAAACTAATAATGAACACTTTTTGTACAGCATTTATTAATAATCATAGTTCAACATTTACTAATGCGTTATTTAACCCAATGTTGTGCTTGTTAACAGTTAATCCACTGTGAGTTAACATGAACTAACAATTAATACTTTATTTCATTACTACAGTTCAATAATATTAATAAATACTGTAATAAAATATATCGTTCATTGTTTGTACGTTATGAACTAGCATTGATTAAAGTCTTAAAAACATTTATTTTCAATATTAATAAGGCATTAATTTTGCTTTTCTCACACATACTGTATGTTTCTTATGTTCAGATCTGTATCAGTTTTCAGTTTCAGTCGACTGTGTGTTCAGTATTATCACACCCACACACGCGCCCACAGACATACACACACACCAACACACCCATTTACATCTAGTGGCGGATTAAATGCTTGACCAAATGAGGAAATGTGGTTCCATGTGATTCGCGTGTAAACGGGAAGTATCGACCACTATGAGTAAAATAGCCTGATCACACCCAAAAATGAAGCAGCACATGTGTCTGTGTCACTACCATCACTCATCACTGTGATCATGCTAAACATGTGACTCTTCATGCCTATTAAAGACATTACAGGGCTGCTGCTTGATTCTGATTGGCTGATGAACATTCTAATAAGGTGTGCTGTTATTTTCAGATAAACGCACAGCTAAAGTAGTTCCGGCAAGTTTTGAACTGCATCACAGTTCCTTATCACTACACTGAATGATTTCAATCATTTCACAGCTACGAATGTCAAAAATCATAAATTATGTAGAGTTGAAGTCAAAATTATTCACCCTCCTGTATATATTTTCATTTTCAAATATTTCCCAAATGATGTTCAACAGAGCAAGGATTTTTCACAGTATTTCCTGTAATATTTTTCTTCTGGAGAAAGTCTGTCTTGTTTTATTTTGGCTAGGATAAAAGCGGTTTTAAATAAATAAAAAAGCTCAATATTATTAGCCAGGGGCGGACTGGCCATCTGGCAATTCTGGCAAATGCCAGAAGGGCTGGACAATTTTTTAAATGTGGGCCGGTATGCTATTTTTTTTAATAACGTTTTTTATATGTATTGTTTTTACATGCAGGCAGCTTTTATCTCTTGCTAGATGTGAATATTATGATAATGATGATGATGATGATAATAATAATAATAATGATAATAAATGTTAAGCATTGGCCCAATCGGCAATAGCCGACTGGTTTCGAGATGGGCCGACCCAATCAGAGGTTACGTGGACGTAATCAAAATTTGGCGAGAATGTCAAACAAAAGTAAGTGCAACACAAGCTAATTGTCAGAGATGGACCGTAAAAAAGGTCAGAAAAAGGCGGTGCCGAAAGCCCAGAGAAAACCAAAATTGCTCTAAAATCAGATGCTGCCAAATGCATAAAAATAACTGAAAAAGTTTCGTGAGGACAATGTCGACAGCTAGAAGGTCAATGGTTCAAACCTCAGCTGGGTCAGTTGGTGTTTCTGTGTGGAGTTTGCATGTTCGCGTGGGTTTCCTCCTGGTTTCCCTTACAAGTCCAAACACATGTGCTATAGGTGAATTGGGTAGGCCTAATTGTCTGTGGTGCATGTATGTGAATGTGTGTGTATAGGGGTTTCCCAATGATGGGTTGCAGCTTGGAGGACATCCGCTGCGTAAAATATGGTACTGCTTACATTATTTCACTATCTATACAACAATATAAGTAGTGAATGTGCGTGTCAGTGGATAGGGCTGTGTCGATGTGGTAATGTGGGCTGGTGTGGCTACAGTGCCTGGGCTGATTTTTTGTCCCAGTCCGCCCCTGTTATAAGCCCCCTTACTTATTTTAATAAATAAGTCTTTTCAATTACATTTAAAAAAGACATGTGAATCCTGAGCTGTTGGCATACTGTAAGTCAGGATGGATCTATGCTTTTTGTTTCGTTTACACCAAATTATAACCCCACAATCTGAATGTCGAAGCAAGGTTGAGAATCTTCAGATAAGGCAACTCTTTTCTATTGAGTCCCTCATTAAAGATTGATGTTCTGTTTGTTTAGAAATGCTCTGTTTCAATGAAGATTATTTGAGTTACTGCTGCATTTCTTCTGGTCATTGTCCTCTGATGTCTGACACCAAGAAGGCATTTTGGTTCACAGAACTGCATGCTTTCTCTTCTTCACATTATTTAAAGATGTGCAATAGTAGCTTCTGAAATACTACCGAGACCAGCCCGTCTGGCAGCAACAAGCATGACACAATCAAAGTCACTTTTCTTCCTCATTTTTATACTTTTTTTAAACCAAGTTTACCACATCTACGTGTCTCTGATAGAGGTACTTAAAAATGTTGTACTGTTACCTGACGTTAAATGTTTTCAACACTTTTATACACATAAAAAGCATCATAATATTGAAGAAATAGGATGTGTTGTGCCTTAGTTTATTACGGTGTAAATGTTATATGATTGATAGTTTAATACAGTTAATGAGATATAAATGATTTCATATTAGGCAATTCAATATATAACATTTAATACTGTATTAAACTATTAATTGTATAACATTCAATACTGTGTTAAACTATTGGATATATAACATTTAATACTATAATATACCATTAGTTGCATTACATATATATATCATAGTTTATATAATTATTAATTTCATACAGTATTAAATGTTATATATATATCCAATAGTTTAATACAGTATTAAATGTTATATTATTATTAGTTTAATACAGTATTAAATGTTAAATAATTAATGGTTTATTACAGCATTAAATGTTATATTATTATTAGTTTAATACAGTGTTAAATGTTAAATAATTAATGGTTTAATACAGTATTAAATGTTATATTATTATAAGTTTAATACAGTGTTAAATGTTAAATAATTAATGGTTTAATACAGTATTAAATGTTGTATTATTATTAGTTTAATAGAGTGTTAAATGTTAAATAATTAATGGTTTAATACAGTATTAAATGTTGTATTATTATTAGTTTAATACAGTGTTAAATGTTAAATAATTAATGGTTTTTATACTTTTTTTAAACCAAGTTTACCACATCTATGTGTCTCTGATAGAGGTACTTAAAAATGTTGTACTGTTACCTGACATTAAATGTTTTCAACACTTTTATACACATAAAAAGCATCATAATATTGAAGAAATAGGATGTGTTGTGCCTTAGTTTATTACGGTGTAAATGTTATATGATTGATAGTTTAATACAGTTAATGAGATATAAATGATTTCATATTAGGCAATTCAATATATAACATTTAATACTGTATTAAACTATTAATTGTATAACATTCAATACTGTGTTAAACTATTGGATATATAACATTTAATACTATAATATACCATTAGTTGCATTACATATATATATCATAGTTTATATAATTATTAATTTCATACAGTATTAAATGTTATATATATATCCAATAGTTTAATACAGTATTAAATGTTATATTATTATTAGTTTAATACAGTATTAAATGTTAAATAATTAATGGTTTATTACAGCATTAAATGTTATATTATTATTAGTTTAATACAGTGTTAAATGTTAAATAATTAATGGTTTAATACAGTATTAAATGTTGTATTATTATTAGTTTAATACAGTGTTAAATGTTAAATAATTAATGGTTTTTATACTTTTTTTAAACCAAGTTTACCACATCTACGTGTCTCTGATAGAGGTACTTAAAAAATGTTGTACTGTTACCTGACGTTAAATGTTTTCAACACTTTTTTACACATGAAAAGCATCATAATATTGAAGAAATGGGATGTGTTGTGCCCTATTTTAACCTTCCTAATCTGAACACACTGTTTAAATAGGCATAGCAGATTTTAGACTCGGACATACACGCCCATTAGTGTGATTGGGTAACAGTTTTATCCTTTTGTTCCAGAGATGTGAAGGAGAACTGTGCGTAAGCTGTGCGTTTGACAGCCTATACTATAAAAATTTTTTTATTTTATTTTAACAACGGGTTTGTTGTTGTATCCCAACATTGGCTAATATGGACAAACTCAATAAGGGGCTAATTCTTTACAATTTAATTTCAATTACGCTTTTTAACTCAAAGTTTGTCCATATTTGCCCCACAATTGGGTCATAACAACCCAGTATATTTAGAGTGTACATATATGTGTTCAAATGAGTGTTCATATATGGGCACTGCTGTGATTAATGCTGAAATACTTATTAAATGATCTGTTAAAGCTATACACAGTAAACAATTTTATCACGGTATTTTTAAAAGTGATACGAACTTGCTGCTTAAGTGGGAAGTTGATTTAAAAAAGTAAACAAACATGTTGTAAATTGGAACAGTTGAGTTGACTTCACTTAATTTTTATGCATGTAGTAATTTTTTACTAAATTATATGTAGATAAGTTTATGATGTTTACTTCCTTTTTAAAGTAAAGTCAACTAATCACTTTTCACAGTGTATTGACAACATAACAAAAGCACAGGATCATCTTTTAGTTTCTATCATCAAATTGTTTGTAAATGAGCAGTAAAATGTAGTGAACAATTTCGTACTGATACGGTTTGCTGAACTGCAGTGTAAAAAACTTTATTATGTTTATTTATGCTCTTGAATTGCATTATGGAAGTTTGATCTTTCTTCCAAAAACTTTTAACCTTGAAAAGTTTGAAAAAGTGACTTTTATTAACAATTTTAATAGTTTAAAGTGATATATTTTCTGGGTTGTTGTTGTATATTATGGTACAAAACCCTTGTAATAAACTGCCAGTACATTTTCTGTTGTATTACAGGCCTATTTATATTATACATTACATTATTTAAAACAACTAAAATATTAATAAAAGTCACTTTGTTAAACTGTAGAGTTGAATTTTCATCATCAAAAGTGGACAGAGCAGAAATCAACATCTCATAATGCAATTCACAAACAGAAACCATTGTGAATCAAAAAATACAGGAACTGTTAAATAACAGTTTTTTTACACTGTGCAATAATAATTAATTACAGTGTGCAAAAATAAAGTTCATGCACTTTTAATTTTAGGATTGTGTTTTTCTATATTGTTGCCTGTGGAGGAGTTTAGCCACACATTTACAAAATAAAGGGACTTATTCCACAACCTGTTGTTATGTATGGAGGATGAAAACCTGCAATAAATAAATAAACAATAACAAAAACTATAAATAAATAAATATGCAAATAAAAATATATATAAAACCCACAAATTCCTGCATGAATAAATATATAAATAATGCAGGAAGATTATTAACTAAATAAATTACATGGATGTTGGGGGAATAAGACAATTTTCCCCCCTTTTACACTGCACTATTAATTATTTATATATATTTTTTTTTTGCTGGAATTTGTAGATTTATACATACATTTATTTATGTATTTGCATATTTATTAATTAGTTGTTATATTTATGCAGGAATTGGTGTATATATTTATTCATATATTTGGATATTTATTTATTTATTGTTGTATTTATGCAGAAATTTGTGCATTTATTTATTCATTTATTTATTTATTTGCATATTTATTTGTTCGTTGTTTTATTCATGCAGGAATTTGTGTATATATTTATTTATTTATTTTTGCATTTATTTATTTGTGTATTTATTTAATTATTGTTTTATCTATGCAGAATTTTGTGTATTTATTTATTATTTTTTTATTTGTTTGCATATTTATTTGTTTGTTGTTTTATTTATGCAGGAATTTGTGTATATATTAATTAATTTATTTATTTATTTGTGTATTTATTTATTTATTGTTTTTGCAGGTCTTGTCCTCCATAGTTATACTACACTGGCTTCAAAATAAGCAGCTTTATGACTAATCTACAAACTTACAGCTTGTTTTAATTGTACAATGACTCTTAACTGTCAAGAGAATTTAGACTTCTCAGTTCCCGAGCAACTAAACAGGCAGTTAAGTTGCCAGTGAATGTATATTATGATCCAAAGCACAAAATGCAACGTATTATACCTTATGTGTGATCAGATCTCCTCATGTCCATCTTCTAGGCAGCAGAATGGCAGCGTGGGACCTAAACGTCACGGTGGAGGATCTTGGTCCTGATGCTCCTCCACGGCAAATCAGTGTGACCTCTGACCTGCACATTGGTGGAGTGATTCTCAAAATAGTGGAGAAGACCAGTGAGTTCAAAACTGACTATTACATATATACATACATATCACTGACTGAGTTGTACACTAATACTATCACAGGCATATAATAAATGTACATGCATCACCAATGAAACGTTTATGATTATTGGAATCAGTGTTGGTCAAGATACTCATTCATTCATTTTCTTTTTGGCTTAGTTCCTTTATTAATAAGGGTTCGCCACAGCCGAATGAAACGCCAACTTATCCAGCATGTGTTTTACACAGCGGATGCCCTTCCAGCTGCTACCCATCACTGGGAATCACCCATACACTCTCATTCACACACATACACTACGAACAATTAAGCTTACCCAATTCACCTATAGCGCATGTCTTTGAACTGTGGGGGAAACAGGAGCAACCGAAGGAAACCCACACCAACACGGGGAGAACATGCAAGATGCTCCAGACTGGAGCAGCTCAAGTGAGACATGTCATCTCCCCTCTACCTTGCCTTCTGGTTGGTTGCAGCCAGTATTTATAGCTCAGTTGATTAGCTGCGCAGATTAGACTCAGGTGGCATCAATCTGTAAACGAAAGAAATCAGGAAACAGAAAAACAGCAATATAGAAACAAAAATAAAACAGTCACGGGACGTAACAACAAGTCACTTCAAAATGTTATAGCCTACTAATTAGATAATTACAGTTGTATTTAAATTACCGTTTAAATTACTTTGTGTAAAAAGTAATTTAATTATTTGACTCAAAACTACTTAAAACCTTTATAAATCCCAATGCATAGAAAGCAGAAACACGGCTCTTTTAAATTTAAGTCAAACAGGAATTTGTAGCTTCATTCATTTTCTTGTCGGCTTAGTCCCTTTATTAATCCGGGGTCGCCACAGCCGAATGAACCACTAACTTGTCCACCGTGTTTTTACACAGCGGATGCCCTTCCTGCCGCAACCCATCCCTGGGAAACATCCACAAACACTCACTCACACACTCATACACTCCAGACAATTTAGCCTACCCAATTCACCTGTACCGCTTGTCTTTGGACTGTGGGGGAACCGGAGCACCCGGAGGAAACCCACGTGAAGGAAGGACATGCAAACTCCACACAGAAACGCCAACTGAGCCGAGGATCGAACCAGCGACCTTCTTGCTGTGAGGCAACAGCACTACCTACTGCGCTACTGCTTCGCCCACTTGTAGCTTTATTAAAGTAATTATTCATTATTAATAAAGAAAAGTTAAGCATTTTATATAAATGACAACATTAAATGTTTCAAATTAATGACACCAAATTTCATATACCATATATTGTCATTAATTTCTTACTCTATCTATCAGTTTTAAGCATGTGCAACTGTTGGACAAATGTACATTTTTTAAGTTGAAAAAAATAATTATTTTGCTAAATATATATTTGTATAATGGGTGGCGGGGTGGCGCAGTAGGTAGTGCTGTCGCCTCACAGCAAGAAGGCCGCTGATTCGAGCCTCGGCTGGGTCAGTTAGCATTTCTGTGTGAAGTTTCCATGTTCTCCCTGTGTTTGCGTGGGTTTCCTCCGCGTGCTCTGGCTTCCCCCACTAGTCCAAAGACGTGTGCTAGATGAATTTGGTAAGCTAAATTATCCGTAGTGTATGTGTGTGAATGAGAGTGTATGGGTGTTTCCCAGTGATGGGATGCAGCTAGAACAGCATCCGTTGCATAGAACATAAGCTGGAAAAGTTGGCGGTTCATTCCGCTGAGGTGACCCCAGATTAAAAAAGGCACTTTGCTGGAAAAAAATTGAATGAATGAATATTTGTAAAACAAAACTACAACTATTCTGCTTCTCTGAATTGATTTGTACAGAACTGATAGATTAATTTAGAGCATTTAAAGCAAGTAATTTATAAGTAACTGTAATTAAATGACCTAAAAATGTAAATTAATACTTGCCTTACTTTTGGAATATAAATTCTTAAATAAAAGTCGTTTTATTCAGGAAGGGTGCATAAATTAGTTGAAAGTGACAGTAAAGATTTTGCTTTCTATATGAAAAATCAACTTATTTAAAATGGAAAATTAATTTTCAAATGGCATTGCCAAAATTGTATAGTTGCCTTAAACTCTCTTAATTTTGTTCAGCTTCTCGATAAGCACGTTTTAATTTGTTATTGTGGCATCTCGAGTGAATGTATGTTGATTTTACATCATTTAGATTTAGAGTGTACTCACACTGTGCTGTCCGAACCATGCCCAGGCCCATTTCCCGGATCGTTTGAAAAGTGTGAGTGCTCTGAATCGGGCTCAGGCATGGGTCACTTGGCCGGCCCTGGCCCAGTTGGAAGAGGTATGCCAGAGCGCGGTTCACTTGGGCTTTGGCCCAGTACGCTTGTAGTGGGAATGCAAAGCGCACCTGAACCCATAACTGAAGACGAGACATGACTTTTAAGGGACTGTTTGATATGGATTAATTAATTTTCTTACAGTGCCAAAGAAAGTACCTTTTTCATAGAACAGAATTGTAACTTTAGACAAAAAAAACAAACTTGTACCATTGAAGTTTGTATCTTTAAAGACATGATGTGTACCAGGGGAAACCTATATTCATAATAGGTCTCCTTTAAAACCCACAGGAGGGGTTTAGAGTCATTTGAAGTTGGTTCACTTACCCTTGTGTTCCTGTGTCTTGTTTTTCCCAGTGCTGAAGAAGGACTGGTCAGATCATGCGCTGTGGTGGGAGCAGAAGCAGCAGTGGTTGTTGAGGACCGGCTGGACGCTGGATAAATGTGGGGTTCATGCAGACGCCCGTCTTGTCTTCACCCCGCAGCACAAGCCTCTAAGACTCGGCTTGCCGAATGGAGCGACTCTGAAAATGAGAGCCTGTTTCTCCAGTCCTGTGTTTCGCTGTGTCATGGGCATCTGCAGGGTTCTCAGTAAGTGATTGATCCAGATTATATACACTGCCTATAGAAAATCATCATACCCTGTGAAAACTTTACTCACATTACACCCTGCTTTCAAAAAATCTTCAAGATAAAGCTGCAGAAAGGCACAGGTTAGGAGAAGCCTATAAAAACATTTCAAAGGCTGGAAAAGTAATTGAAATATGATTAGGTTTCAGGCTGTATGACAAGTACACTCTCAGAAAAAAAGGTACACGGTGGTACAAATAAATGAACAGTTTTGAACCTTTGCAAAATTTATACCTTATATAGTACAGAAAAGACCTCTCATGATGCTGCTCTGTACCTTTTATGGTACAATTGAAATGGAGGCACATTATTGTTCTCATAAAAAATACATAAGCGTTGGACAACTCCTTCATTACAATATATTTGAAAATAAATATATTACTTGAAAGGCAGAGTGATTTTATGAATAATTTCCATATTAAAACCATCATTGAAAAGCACATGTTTAAAGAAACTCATAAACATTAATTATTAAGTTTTATAAAACAAAACAACTGCTAAAATAAAACTACAGGTATTGAAAACTAAACATTTAAGGCATTTTAAATAAACATTTGGTAAGAAATTTCTGATAAATACAGTTTCATATAACACCTTTTGGCGTTTGCTTTCCACTACACACACGAGCCGGCAAAAGTCCTGCATATGCAAAGTGTTCATGCAGACATTTTAATATTGTAAAACTAATCAAACATTGTGCATAACTCATTACAATACTTTTGCATATATCTATTTCTATTTTAAAATTAGGTCAATTAAATTCACTTTTAAGTGATTTTATATATATAAGGTATTGTGTGAAAATTGGGGAAAAATGTTTTCTATTGTACATGAGAATGTATTTCTGTAACATTTTTGTGAAAAGTGTTGTGAAATGTTTAGCAAAAATATAGATCTTTTCATTCATGTTACTAAAAATAAATTGACACATTTTGGATATAGCAAAATGCCTTTAAACAGTCCTTGAAGAAGTCTCTTGTCACTTTAGTGGTACAGTGATTCTTCATGGATCAGATTTGTTCATTTGATGAAGCTACAATATTGTTTCTGCAGGTTTTAAAAACCAAAAGGTACATTTTGGTTTCCCCTGGTACAAATCATGTCATTAAAGATACAAACTGCAATGGTACAAATTTGTTTCTTTGTCTGAAGGTACAATTCTGTTCCATAAAACGGTACCTTCTTTGGTACAACAAAGAGTATAAATTCTGAGAGTATAAAGTAGTTATTTCAAAGGGGTGTGATGATTTTTTATAGACATTGTAAGAAAACTGTTACCAAGTGTCAAGTTGGAAAAATAAATCTTTCTGGCTTTCAGATATCCGTCACCCAGAGGAGCTTTCATTGCTCCGTCCTGTTGAGGAGAAAAAGAAAAAGAAAGATAAAGATCCCTCAGAAGAGCTGTACGATCTTACTGACGTTCCTCTAACTGCAGGTGCACAGAATGCTTACTTCTACTACCAAATTTGAATATTGAAAATGAAAATGCAATATTGTGAAATAAAAAAAAAGTTTCTATTTTAAAATATTTAAAATATCAATGAAAATATTGTTGTTGTTGTTATTATTATTATTATTATTATCATTATGTTGTTGTTGTTGTTGTTGTTGTTGTTGTTGTCATGCAGTTGAAGTCAGAATTGTTAGCCCACAATTGTTAGAATTTTTTTATTCCTTTTTAAA
The DNA here is from genome assembly GCF_052040795.2 of Danio rerio. Taxonomy (NCBI): domain Eukaryota; kingdom Metazoa; phylum Chordata; class Actinopteri; order Cypriniformes; family Danionidae; genus Danio; species Danio rerio. The sequence continues at coordinate 50,290,631 of NC_141034.1, forward strand.
TGTTTCTCAAATGATGTTTAACCGAACAAGGAAATTTTCACAGTATGTATGATAATACTTTATCTTCTGGAGAAAATCTTCTTTGTTTTATTTAAGCTAGAATAAAAGCAGTTTTAATTTTTTTAAACACCATTTTAAGGTCAAAATTATTAGACCCTTTAAGCTATATTGTTTTTCAATAGTCTACAAACAAACCATCGTTATACAATAACTTGCCTAATTACCCTAACCTGTCTAGTTACCCTAATTAAGCCTTTAAATGTCACTTAAGCTGTAAAGAGAATTCTTTAAAAATATCTAGTCAAATATTATTTACTGTCATCATGGCAAAGATAAAATAAATCAGTTATTAGAAATGAGTTATTAAAACTATTGTGTTTAGAAATGTGCTGAAAAAATCTTCTCTCCGATAAACAGAAATTGTGGGAAAAATATACAAGGGGCTAAAAATTAAAACTAAAAACTTCCACTGTGTGATTTTTTTTTCAGGAAAACAAGCTTTTTAGGATTCTTTGAGGCATAGACATTTTAACAGTAAATAAAATTGGATTTACATTTTATCTCTTATGAAACATTAATACTTATAAATTTAAGTATTGCTGTATTAAAGCACTCAACCCCAACCAGAATGGCATGAGGAAGACCTGTATACAATAAAAGCAAGCTTGTGTCGAATAAAACTGTGGATTTTCAAATCTAAGTCCACAACACAACTATGATAATAACAGCACAGAGAAGTCATTTCTTGAAATTAATTTCATTCATTCATTTTCCTTCAGCTTAGTCTCTTTATTCATCAGGGGTCGCCACAACAGAATGAACGGCCAACTTATCCAGAATACGTTTTACACAGCAGATGCCATTCCAGCTGCAACCCAGTACTGGGAAACATCCATTCACATTCATTCACACACATATACTACGGCCAATTTAGTTTAATCAATTCACCTATGTGTTTGGACTGTGGGGGAAACAGGAGCACCAGGTGGAAACCCACGCCCACACAGGGAGAATATGCAAACTCCACACAGAACTGCCAACTGACCCTGCCAGGACTTAAACCAGTGACCTTCTTGCTGTTAGGCAACAGTGATAACCACTGAGCCACCGTGCTCCCCAAAACACTTACAGTGAATCAGAATCTAACTGTAAAAGCCGCAGACAACAAATCTGTGCGTGTTTAATAAACACAATGATAATATGCATTGGTTCCAGATGCGAATGGAGATTGTTAATTATCAATAAAGTTATTGTTATTGTTCTTGGAGTGAACTTGCCTCAATCTTGACTTTTTTAAACACTTTTGAATACGCAGTTTTCACTTTGGTCACAGTGTTTTAGTTTAAAGTGAGTTTTTTCTTGACACAGGCTCTGTTCAGGCTCTGTACAATGGCATGCCGGCTCATTTTGCTGTCTCTCCGAAGACTGAGGCTGTGTATAAAATGCTGTCCTTCAGTCTGCCGTCTCCCGCTCCTGAAGCCATCGCTAAACTCTACCGGCCGGCCAGTGTGGTGGACAAAACTCATATTCACACCAGGTACAGCCGTCTCAGATAGGACAGAAAGTCATTTTAACTTGGAAACGCAACTTCTTATGTTCTTAGGACACAGTGTTAGATTATTATAAAAGAAAATTATAGTCAGACCCTCCACTCAATATTTCGTTTCAGTTAGAATTACATCATACTCCAATGAAGCCTCAGGAACTTATGTTTCTCACAGAATATTGAAATAATATTCAACTTTTCATACATGCTCTTCTGTGAAGGTGGCTGGATTCATCCCGATCGCTAATGCAGCAGGGAATACAAGAAAATGACAAACTATGGCTTCGTTTCAAATACTACACCTTTCATGACATGGATCCTAAGGTAAGAGTGTTTGAGGTGCATCTAATGGTTTGGTCCCACTTTATATTAAGTGGCCTTAATTAATATGTACTTACACAGGAACTAATAGTTTGTTACAATGTACTTATTGTGCAAATACATGTATTTATTGAGTAATAATGCCAGATTAAATACATGTATGTAATTACATCTGTAATTAACTTTTGTAATTGCATTTGTAAATACACTGTTGACCATCCCCACACCTTAACCCACCCTTAAACCTACCCATGCCACCAAACCTGTCCATAACCCAACCTCTGTCCCAACTCAAAAGCACCACAAGTGTTATCAAATACATTATAAACACAGTAAGTACATTATATTTATTTTTTGATATAAGTACATAGTAGTTAAGGACACTTAATATAAAGTGGGACCAATGGTTTTTAATGCGCTCACCTAACGCCACCCCTAACCCCACCCCTTACAGTGACGTCACTAGCTCCATTAAGCGCATTGCATCACTGAGATATGCAGTCTCCGCTTCCATCATCAAGGCTGCATCCAGATACTATTGGAGTGTTTGGACAGCATCTGGCTTTTTTAAGAGAAATGAATTGATGATGATGATGATGATGATGATGAGCCTTTGTTTGTCACAACACTGTATTCATGTAGCAAAATTTGACTTCGACCATCCGCAAGCATCAGTTCTTAATAAATGAAGATATGAATTCTCTCTTTGTTGCAGTATGATGCCGTGCGTTTGACACAGTTGTATGAACAAGCTCGCTGGGCTGTTCTTTTAGAGGATATAGACTGCACAGAAGAGGAAATGATGCTGTTTGGAGCCCTGCAGGTACAACAATAGAAAAATAATACAACCCTAAAACAGATTAGTCAAACTGATACCAGTGTTAAAGGGATAGTTCATCCAAAAAGCAATATTTACAACCCTCAAGTGGTTCCAGACCTGGGTGAATAGTCTGGTCAAACTTTTCCATTAGTGATTGAAAACAATTAAAGAAAACAAATAAGTTAAAATGTTATATTTGAAATTTTATAAGTGTTTAAAAAATGTCAAAATGAAATAAATACAATTAAAGGGAATCAGTGGAATTCTGACATAATATCTCTGCTTTGAATTCTCCTAATGAATGAATGAATGAATTCAGTACCACATTGGAAAGCTGTCCACGTCTCAGGAAATAGGCTCTTCTTGTCAAGGGATGGATGACTTGGAGTCTGCTCTGAAATCCCTGGAGGTCAAGATGGTGGGAGAGGGAGACAGCACGACAGACATGCTGGTGAGAGAAATACACTGAAAAAAATGGTTCACTTTATTTACTACATTTATTTTAAGGTATTTGCAAACAGTTTATATGGGCTGAATTGAAACAAACTATTTCAATTTAGTAATATTTATCTTAGTTTGTTTAAATTCAGCCCACATAAACTGTTTGCAACCACTTATACTGTAAAAAAATGTAATAAATACAATGAATCATTTTCAGTGTACTCTGATAATTCAGCAGATAAATGAGACATTGAGACTGAACTCATCAGTGAGCCTCTGCTTTATTTCACAGGACAACATGACTCCTCCAGAGCTCAATGACTATCTGAAAATATTTCGGTAAGACACCTGAACTTGGCCAATTCTTACTGTTACTCTCATGAACGTTTGACTACATCTGTCATCATTTCATAGGCCTAAAAGACTAACTCTAAAGGGTTACAAGCAGTACTGGTGCAAATTTCAGGACACATCAATCTCCTATTATAAAAGCGTGGAGGACCGGTACGGGGAGCCCATACAACAACTGAACCTGAAAGGTATTTTATTTTATTTTATTTTATTTTGGTCACACTAAAAAATGTATCTTTGCTGCTTGAAAAAAATTTATATTTTATTTTGCTTTTTTTGTATTTAATTGTATCTTAATTTATCTTATTTTGTTGAGAGAAAAACAACACAAAAGTGTTTTGTTTTATTTTATTTTATTTTGGCCACACCAATATTTTAATATTTCACTTTTGGTACCTGAACAACAATAAAAATTGTATTTACCTTTTTCATTTATTGTATCTTATTTTATTTTATTTTGGTGAGAAAAAAAACAACCCAAACGTTTTCATTTTATTTTTATTTTATGAAAGGAAATTAGTAGACATTTATTTTATTTTTGGCCACATTTCACTTTTGCTACCTGAAAAACAATAAATAGATTATTTAACTTTTTTTATTTTGTTTTTTTGGTGAGATAAAATATAACCCGAGGTTTATTTTATTTTATTAAATTAATGGATATTTTATGTTATCTTGGCTACACTAAATATTTAACTTTTGCTACTTGAAAAACAATAAATATTTTATTTAACTTATTTATTTAATTGTATTTTATTTTCTTCTTTTTTGATGAGAAAAAAAAAACAACCCAAATGTTTATTATATTTTAATTAAAATTTTTTTTTTTTTTTTACATTTTTTTAAATGTTGGCCACACCATAATATTAAACATCTCCTAGACGAGAAACAATAAATACTTTATTTTACTTTTTATTTAATTGATATTTTAATTTATCATATTTTGTGAGAGAAAAAAACAACCCAAACTTTTTTATTAAATGAATGAATATTTGAATTTATTTTATTTTGGCCACACCATAATATTCCACTTTTGCTACCCGAGAAACAATAAACATTTTATGTTCGTTATTTATTCTGTAGTATTTTATTTTTTCTTATTTTGGTGTGAAAAAACAACCCAATTGTTTTTCTTTTTTTTTTTTTTTTTTCATTTTATTAAATGAAATGGATATTTATTTTATCTTGGCCACAGCATAATATTTCCCTTTTGCTACTCGAGAAACAATAAATATTTTATGTGACTTTTTTTTTTTAATTGTGTTTTATTTTAATTTATAATACAATAATAAATAATAAATAATATATATTTTCTTTTTTATAATTATGTCTTATTTATTATATTTTCTATATTATAATCTTATTTTTTCAAAAGAAAACAAGCAAAAATATATATTTATTTTAGTACTTAAGACAGAATAAATCTGATTGTGTAAACAGAACTTGCTACAATAGAAAAAAAACTAAATAATAACTAATAAAATCCTTTGGTCTCACAAAGACTTATGCAAAAAAAAAAGAAAAAAGATTTAGCTTCAGTCCTTTAATAAGCTCACGGTATTATGTTTGCTTTTCTGTCAGCTTAGTCATTTCTGCATTAGCTCCCCATACTGTGCTTGTACAACATGTGAATATATTTTCACACCTCAGTGAATGCAGCAAGCAAGTCTTCATCAGTTCATCAGTGTGTAATGAGGCTGTAAACTGAAACCATCTGCATCTCTTCAGGTTGTGAAGTCGCTCCTGATGTCAACATTGCAGGCCAGAAATTCTGCATCAAACTCCTCATACCTGCACCTGAAGGCATGAACGAAATTTACCTGCGCTGTGAAAACGTACAAACTTTCATTATATTTAAAGCCCTATTATAATTTGTTTTTATTAAATACAGTTAAAGTCAAAATTATTCGCCTTCCTGTGAATATTTTTTTATTTTTTTAATATTTCCCAAATTATGTTTAACAGAGCAAGGAAATTTTCACAGTATGTCTGATAATATTTTTTTCTTTTGGTAGAAAGTCTTATTTGTTTTAATTCGACTAAAATAAAAGCAGTTTTTAATTAAAAAACAAACATTTTAGGGGTCAATATTATTAGCCCTCTTAAGCAATGTTTTTTTTTTTGATTGTCTACAGAAGAAACCATCGTTATACAATGATTTTATTAATTACCCAAACTTAGTTAAACCTTTAAATGACACTTTAAGCTGAATTCTAGCATCTTGAAAAATATCCAGTCAAATATAATGTTCTGTCATCATGACAAAGATAAAAGAATATTAGAGATGAGTTATTAAAACTATTATGTTTAGAAACGTGTTGAAAAAAAATCATCTTTCCATTAAACAGAAATTGGGGGAAAACATCCAGGGCTGGTAATCATTCTGACTTCAACTGTATGTGAACAAAATACAAAAGAATGAAAAAAGGAAAAAAGGCAAGTCTCTTGCCTAAGCTCACCAAAGCTGCATTTAATTAAAATTGAAGTTAAAAAATGTCATATTATTACAATTCAAAGTAACTTTAATCCAATCTAATATATTTTTAAATGCAAGTTATTACTGTATTGGCAAATCTGAATTACTGAAAGTCTAAACTAGCCTTACGTTATGCTAATTTGGTTTTTTAACATTTCCAGATATCAATGCTTCATTATGTTATACTGAAAAAAAATGATTCAAAGAGGATTCCTTGTGTTTACTTAAATGTTTTTGAGTTAGGTGATTGTAAACTATTTTTTGGGCTAATTTTAATCTATTCTATTTGATCTTAACTTTTATTAATTGTATTTTTTGTGTGAAGTTCAAACTATTTGGTTTTGTGTGGATCATATATATATGAGCAATATCACACGAGTAGCAGTGCAATATGGCTGTATGGCATTGGTGGGAGGCGTGCGATGCCCCCCTCAGTGCCAATATACAGCCATATAGCACTGCTACGAGTGTGATATTGCGTTTATACAACAGTTTGACGGCATAATTGTGTGTATAAAAACAAAATCAAACATGGAGCGTTTCAAAAACCCTTTTGTATGTGAAACTACTTTCTTCCACATTGGATTAAAATCATAAGCTGACAGCTAAACAGCTGAGTGTGCATCTTTTAAACTTTAGATCTGTAGTGTCTGCTTTTGCTGACTGTATGTGGGAGGAGTAATACGCAAAGGGTAAAGGGTCTGTAGGAGATCTGATATTGCAGAATATCGCACGGCTATCAGTCAATCAGATTTGAGAACTGTTGTATACTGTATATACACACACACACACACATATATATATACAGTATATACAATTGAAGTCAGAATTATTAGCCCCCCTGTTAATTTTTTTCCCAATTTCTGTTTAACAGAGAGCAGATTTGTTCAACACATTTCAAAACATAATAGTTTTAATAATAACTGATTTCTTTTATTTTTGCCATGATTACAGTAAATAATATTTTATTAGATGTTTTTCAAGACACTTCTATACAGCTTAAAGTGAAATTTAAAGGCTTAACTAGGTTAATTAGGTTAACTAGGCAGGTTAGGGTAATTAAGCAAGTGATTGTATAATGATGGTTTGTTCTGTAGACTGTCGGGAAAAATATATAGCTTAAAGGGGCTAATAATTTTGACCTTAAAATGGTGTTTAAAAAATTAAAAAACTGTTTTTATTATAGCCAAAGTAAAACAAACTTTCTCCAGAAAAAAAAAAAAATTATCAGACGCACTGTGAAAATTTTCCTGCTCTATAAAACATAATTTGGGAAATATTTAACAAATAAAATAAAATTCAAAGGGGGGCTAATAATTCTGACTTCAACTGTATATATGTATTTTTGTTATGCAGGAGAAGCAGTATTCTGAGTGGATGGCTGGCTGTAAGCTGGCATCAAAAGGTCTGACATTATTGGACAGCTCGTATCAGAATGAAGTAAAAAACATCCAGACGTTTTTGTCCATGCAGCGCAGCAACTCCTCGACTGCTGCAGCTCAAACCGATGACAGCATCAACACACACAGCCTCGTCTCGCCGCGATACCAAAAAAAATACAAGCCCAAACAGGTAACTATCAAAGGTGCTGGCCAGTCAAATCAGTGTTTGTGCTGCTGAGCTGTGGAGAAAAATCATCTGAGAAATCGGTTCTGCATGGTTCTGAGATTTTCAAAATGCATAGCTATTTGCTCGTGAATCGATTCTGACCTAATAGTTTTTAGCAAAAGATAGCACTCTAGGTTAGTTTTAAACAGCAGATGACACTCTAGGCTAGATTTAAACAGCAGATGACACTCTAGGCTAGATTTAAACAGCAGATGACCCTCTAGGCTAGTTTTAAACAGCAGATGACACTCTAGGCTAGTTTTAAACAGCAGATGACCCTCTAGGCTAGATTTAAACAGCAGATGACCCTCTAGGCTAGTTTTAAACAGCAGATGACCCTCTAGGCTAGATTTAAACAGCAAATGACCCTCTAGGCTAGATTTAAACAGCAGATGACCCTCTAGGCTAGTTTTAAACAGCAGATGAAACTCTAGGCTAGATTTAAACAGCAGATGACCCTCTAGGCTAGTTTTAAACAGCAGATGAAACTCTAGGATAGATTTAAACAGCAGATGACACTCTAGGCTAGTTATTTTCAGCAGATGGCAATCTAGGTTAGATTTTAACACCAGATGGCCCTCTAGGCTAGGTTTTAACAGCAAACAATGCTCTAGGCTAGTTTTTAATAACAGAAGATGGCGCTCTAGGCTAGTTTTTAATAGCAGATGGTGCTCTATGCTAGTTTTTAACAGCAGATGGCACTTTAGGCTAGGTTTTAGCAGCCAACAACGCTCTAGGCTAGTTTTAAACAGCAGATGGCACTCTAGGCTAGTTTATAACAGCAGATGGCACTCTAGGCTAGTTTATAACAGCACATGGTGCTCTAGGCTAGTTTATAACAGCACATGGTGCTCTAGGCTAGTTTTTAATAGCAGATGGTGCTCTAGGCTAATTTTTAATAGCAGATGGTGCTCTGGGCTAGTTTATAATAGCAGATGGCACTCTAGGCTAGTTTATAACAGCACATGGTGCTCTAGGCTAGTTTTTAATAGCAGATGGTGCTCTAGGCTAATTTTTAATGGCAAACGGCCCTCTATGCTAGTTTTTAAAAGCAGATGGCACTCTAAGGTAGTTTTTAAAAGCAACGAGCACTCTAGGCTAGTTTTTAACAGCAGATAGCCCTCAAGGCTAGTTTTTAGCAGTAGATGGCACTCTATGCTAGTTTGTAACAGCAGATGATAGCTCACGGCTAGTTTTTTTGCAGCAGATGGCACTCTAGGCTAGTTTTAAATAGCAGATGATGCAATCTAGACTAGTTTTTAATAGCTGATGGCACTTTAGGCTAGTTTTAAATAGCAGCTGATGGCAATCTAGGCTAGTTTTAAATAGCAGCTGATGGCACTCTAGGCTAGTTTTAAATAGCAGCTGATGGCACTCTAGGCTAGTTTTAAATAGCAGCTGATGGCACTCTAGGCTAGTTTTAAATTGCAGCCGATGGCACTCTAGGCTAGTTTTTAACCATGCACTTAAATACTCTCAAGAGCACTTGTGCTGAGTTGTGTAAGTAGACTTATATGTCAAGAGATTAATTTAAACAGCTCACTATGAAGACTTTTGTAATTCACTTAAACCTTTAGTAACTTTATTAATACTTATTTTAGATTCAATTGGTCTTTGAAAGAAATTGTGTGTTTGTAAAGCATACAGCGCCATCTGCTGTTGAAAAAACAACATTCAGAATTGGTTTGAGAGAGAATAGCGATGCATATTGAAAGTCTCAGCATCGATGCAGAACCGATTTCTCAAACGATTTTTCTATGTGTTTCTATGTAAACAGTCTTCACCTGTTTTGTTTTTTTTCAGCTCACCCCTCGTATCCTAGAGGCCTTTCAGAACGTTGCACAGCTTTCATTGACATCGGCAATCTTGAAGTTCCTGCAGATCTGGCAAGCTCTTCCAGACTTTGGCATTTCCTACTTCATGGTCAGGTGAATAAACTAAACGAAGAGGCACAAAAAAGATGATCAGCCCATTCTTGCACAGTTATATCTCGGCTTATTTCTCACTGACTATTAAAAACCATTACTCTGGACTTCAAGTTTGTTTGCTTTGAACAGTAAAGCTCCCCTTCTTTGATTTGAGTGGCTATCACAGTCATTTAGACAATACTGAAAATCATTTGAAAGCCTAAACACTTAAAAACCTTTTGTCATCATAAAAACAGAGCTGTTCAATATCAGATATTCAAATTGAGGGACGATTTGGTATTTCTAATGTCCCCCTTGGTAGCAGTTAATCAGCTTCACAATCTCATCATTTGTTCAGGTTTAAGGGCAGTCGTAAAGATGAAGTTCTGGGCATCGCCAATAACCGTCTGATCCGCATAGACCTGGGAGTTGGAGATGTGGTGAAAACCTGGCGCTATAATAATATGAGACAGTGGAATGTTAATTGGGACATTCGACAGGTAGGTTTCTTTACAATTCTGAAATAAACTTTTATTTTCTGAATATTTCCATAACTGTTTGAACATTTTTGAAAAAATTATTAGCCTTTTTTACATTTTTTACACATGAAATAGTTTTTGTTTTACTCCTGTGAACTTTGTTTCTTTTTCTAAAATTTCGCAAGTCCTATTTTACGCAGAGATTATTTCATTACATTTTTAAACATACTAGTTTTAATAAATAATTCGGTAACACTTTACAATAAGGTTCATTAGTTAATGCGTTTACTAACATGAACTAATCATGAACATCACATGTACAGCATTTATTAATCATAATTGAACATTTACTACTGCATTATTAACATCCAAGTCCGTACTTGTTAACATTAGTTAATGCACCATGAGTTAACAAACTAACAATGAACTACTGTATTTTCATTAACTAACGTTAACGAACATGAATAAATATTGTAGTAAATGTATTGTTCATTGTTTGTTCCCATTAGTAAATGCATTAATCAACATTAACTAATGAACCTTATTGTAAAGTGTGACCAATAATTCTAATAACTGATGTCTTTGCCATGATGACAGAACATAATATTTTATTAGTTATTTAGCAAAATATAAGCATTCAGCTTTAAATGCTTAACTAGGTTAATTAGGTTAATTTGGCAAGTTAGATTAATTCGGCAGGTCATTGGACAACAGTGGTCTGTAGCCAATTGAAACATTCATTTATTCATTCATTTTTTTGTCGGCTTAGTCACTTTATTAATCCGGGGTCGCCACAGTGGATAAACCGCTAACTTATCCAGCAAGTTTTTACGCAGCGGATGACCTTCCAGCCGCAACCCATCTCTGGGAAACATCCACACACACACTCATACACTACGGACAATTTAGCCTACACAATTCACCTGTACCGCATGTCTTTGGACTGTGGGGGAAACCGGAGCACCCGGAGGAAACCCACATGAAGGCAGGGAGAACATGCAAACTCCACACTGAGCTGACACTCGGCCAACTAAGCCGAGGTTTGAACCAGCGACCAAGCAACCTTCTTACTGTGAGGCGACAGTAGTACCTACTGCGCCACTGCCTCGCCCCACCAATTGAAACAATAGTTCTTAATAATCCATTCATTAATTTTCATCCTGCTTAGTGGCTTTATTTATCAGGGGTCGCCACAGCGGATTGAACCGCCAACTTATCCAGCATATGTTTTACACACCGAATGCCCTTCCAGCTGCAACCCATCACTGGGAAACACCCATACACTCTCATGTTCACACACATACACTACGGTCAATTTTGTTTACCTAATTTACTTAAAGCGCATGTCTTTGTACTGTGGAGGAAACTGAGCACCAACAACAACTGACCCATTCGGGACTCAAATCAGCCACCTTCTTGCTGTGAGGTGACAGTGCTAACCACTGAGCCACCCAACTGCCCAATCTTAATAATTATGACCTTAAAATAAATTGTAAAACTTCAAAAACATTTTTATTCCAGTCTAACTAAAAGAAATAACACTTTTCCTGTAGAAAATACTGTGAAATAGTTCTTGCTCTTTTCATTTGGAAAAAATAATAAAACATTTTACAGAAGGGTTAATAATTTTGCCTTCAACTGTATATATTAATAAGATAATGTGAAAGTATATTAGAATTATTGAACAGTTTGAACCTGTCTGCAGTTTAAAATTCATTCATTCATTTTCTTTTCGGCTTAGTCCCTTTATTAATCAGGGGCCGTCACAGCGGAATGAACTGCCAACTTATCCAGCATAGGTTTTATGCAGCGGATGCCCATCCAGCTGCAACCCAACACTAGAAACAGTTTAAAATTAATCTCCATCAAATATATTAAAATTTATAGCAGTTATTTTAAATAATAATACAATTTTACAATGAGGGCTAAGCGGTTTGCAGTAGAAGAAGGCCACTGGTTCGAGCCTCAGCTGGGTCAGTTGGCGTTTCTATGTGGAGTTTGCATGTTCTCCCCGTGTTGGCAAGGGTTTGCTCCAGGTGCTCCTGTTTCCCCCAAAGTCCAAAGATGAGCACTATAGGGAAATTGATTAACTAACTTGGCCATAGTGTATATGTGAGAATGAGTGTGTATTGGTGTTTGCCAGTACTGGGTTTCGGCTGGAAGGACATCCGCTGTAAAAAACATATGCTAGAATAGTTGGTGGTTCATTCCGCTGTGGCGACCTCTGAAATCGAGACTAAGCTGCATAGTGTAAGGAGGCGGGACAGTAGAATTTAATGTTGTTCTCTCTTCTGGCTGCCGTTATCAGTCTCATGCTATTTTTTTCCCGTTTTCTGAAAGTCTTGATATCACCAATGTGGAGTTTTTCTTTTATTATTTCAGCTAATTGGATTGTAAAAAAAGAATTAGTTGTACTCTCTCATTCACTGCACTGTATTTTTCCCCAAACTATTATGAGTTGCGCTACTGAGAAATCCGGAAATGTGAAAGGGTCAATACTACTGTGTTTTTTAACAAATATACAGAGCCTAAGTGAGCATAAAACCTGTAGTAAACGAATAACGAACATTTGAATGACATGTCAGGTTATATGTGATAATATGACCTCTCTATCTCTCTCTCTCTTCAAGGTGGCGATTGAATTTGATGGCAACATTAACATAGCGTTCGGCTGTGTGAACGCAGACTGTAAGGTTGTGCATGAGTACATTGGAGGATACATCTTCATGTCCACGCGCTCACGGCAACAGAGCGACACACTGAATGAAGAGCTCTTCCATAAACTCACTGGAGGCCACGACGCTCTCTAAACACACACAACTAGAGGAGGAAACGGATGAGAAATCAGCATTAGCACTGCACAGCGACTGGCATTTCTTGTACATGTTTTCAACAAGTTGTCATTTAGCATTTAATATACATGCATGTAAAATAAGAATACTAACTGTGAAATATATATGGTTTTCCACATGCACATCTAATACATCTGTATAAATCATCACAAGAGCACACATACATATAATATATTTTAATTATATATATATATATATATATATATATATATATATATATATATATATATATATATATATATATATATATATATAGTGCTGGGCAAAGATTAATCACAATTAATCTCATTAAAAAGTTTGTTATGATGTGTGTGTGTGTGCTGTGTATATTTAGTATGTAAACATAAATACACACATGTAGGCATATTTTTGAGAAAATAAGGATTTCTTTTAGCTTTAAAATATATATCTATGGGTTCTATTTTGACGATCCATGCGCAAAGTGCAAAGCGCAAGGCACAAACACATTAAGGGCATGTCAGAATCCACTTTTGCTATTTTAAGGACGGAAAAATCTGCTTTGCGCCGTGGCGCATGCATGGTGTTACAGGGTGTAGCTTATTCTCTTAATGAGTTATAGATGTGTTTTGAGAATAAACCAATCACAGTCTCATCTCCCATTCCCTTTGAGAGTCAGTTGCACCGGCCGCACCATAGCACATTTGCTATTTACATGGCGGACTTTGTAAGCGAAAAAACTGAGCACTTCACTAGCAATAAAACCGTTAAACAGAGCACCTACAGTGCAAGAATGAGAGAAGAGTATCCTCATTATTTACTTCACTTTCACTGTTGTAGGCATAGCCCTCAATTAGCCTACATAATTAATTTTATTTGTTAAGCGCAAAGATTTGTTTCAAAACTATTTCTAAACTCAGTTTTAATTTCCAGCAAATATACAAATAAAAAACAATAAAGAAGTGTGGTCAGAAAACTGAGTTATATCTAAATACACATGCTATGCCCAATATGGTCTAAAACCTAACAAGTGGACAAATCTCAGCAAAATGTCAAAACGACTCTTGTGCCAAGCTGAAACTAGCAAACAACAATTGCGTCGAGCCTTGTGCCGCATTGCACTGAGTGTATGATAGGGCCCTATGTGACATAAATTAGTATACATTAAAAATCTATGTAATAAAATGTTGTGCATTTGTCTTATGTATGTGTGTTTATAACATATACATAATAAATGCACATACATATATTGTGTCAAAACTAATTTTTATTTCTGGATGGGATTAATCGCAAATAATCTTTGTCCAGGATTACATTTGCTGGTTAATTTCAAGCATTTTTCATTCATATACAACAAATGTATAATTTACAGTAAACTGAATACATTATTTATGTAGAATAATGCAAAATGCATTAATTTGACAAAAGTAACAATTGATTTTGGTACTAATTGTTGTACTAATTGTTGTGTAACTTATCGCTAAACTTATTGAAGCATAACAGTTGACAGTAACAAGGTTGACATTAACAGTTGACAGTGACAAAGTTTACAGTAAAAGAGTTGACAGTAACAGACTTGGCATTAACATTAATAGAAATGACATGAACAGAGTTGACAGTAACAGACTTGGCATTAACAGAGTTGACATTAACAAAGTTGACAGTAACAGAGTTGAATAACCGAGTTGACAGTAACAGAGTTGACAGTAACAGAGTTAAATAACAGATCTGAATAACAGAGTTGAATAAAAGAGTTGACAGTAACAGAGTTGAATAACAGACTTGACAGTAACAAAGTTGAATAACGGAATTGACAATAACAGAGTTTACAGTAACAGAGTTGACAGTAACAAAGTTGAATAACAGAATTGACAATAACAGTGTTGACAGTAACAGAGTTGAATAACAGAGTTGAATAACAGAGTTCACAGTATCAGAGTTGACAGTAGTAGAGTTGAATAACAGAGTTGACAGTAACAGAGTTGAATAACAGAGTTGAATAACAGAGTTTACAGTAAGAGAGCTGAATAAGAGTTAACAGTATCAGAGTTGAATAACAGAGTTGACGGTAACAGAGTTGACATTAAAAGAGTGGACACTAACAGAGTTGAATAACAGAGTTCACAGTAAGTAACAGAGTTGAATAACAGAGTTCACAGTAATAGAGTTGAATAACAGAGTTCACAGTAACAGAGTTGACAGTAGCAGAGTTGACATTAACAGTTCACAGTAACAGTTGACATTAACAGCGTTGAATAACAGAGTTCACAGTAAGAGAGTTCACAGTTACAGAGTTGACAGTGACAGAGTTGACAGTAACAGAGTTGACAGTAACAGAGTTGACAGTGACAGAGTTGACAGTAGCAGAGTTGACAGTTGTAGAGTTGAATAACAGAGTTGACATTAACAGAGTTCACAGTAACAGTTGACATTAACAGCGTTGAATAACAGAGTTGACAGTAGCAGAGTTGACAGTAGCAGAGTTGAATAACAGAGTTGACAGTAGCAGAGTTGACAGTAGCAGAGTTGACAGCAGAGTTGACAGTGACAGAGTTGACAGTAGCAGAGTTGAATAACAGAGTTGACAGTAGCAGAGTTGACAGTGACAGAGTTGACAGTAGCAGAGTTGACAGTGACAGAGTTGACAGTAGCAGAGTTGAATAACAGAGTTGACAGTAGCAGAGTTGACAGTGACAGAGTTGACAGTAGCAGAGTTGACAGCAGAGTTGACAGTGACAGAGTTGACAGTAGCAGAGTTGAATAACAGAGTTGACAGTAGCAGAGTTGAATAACAGACTTGACAGTGACAGAGTTGACAGTAGCAGAGTTGACAGTGACAGAGTTGACAGTAGCAGAGTTGACAGTGACAGAGTTGACAGTAGCAGAGTTGAATAACAGAGTTGACAGTAGCAGAGTTGACAGTGACAGAGTTGACAGTAGCAGAGTTGACAGTAGTAGAGTTGAATAACAGAGTTGACATTAACAAAGTTCACAGTAACAGTTGACATTAACAGCGTTGAATAACAGAGTTGACATTAACAGAGTTCACAGTAACAGTTGACATTAACAGCGTTGAATAACAGAGTTGACATTAACAGAGTTCACAGTAACAGTTGACATTAACAGCGTTGAATAACAGAGTTGACATTAACAGAGTTCACAGTAACAGTTGACATTAACAGCGTTGAATAACAGAGTTGACAGTAGCAGAGTTGACAGTGACAGAGTTGACAGTAGCAGAGTTGAATAACAGAATTAACAGTAGCAGAGTTGACAGTGACAGAGTTGACAGTGACAGAGTTGACAGTAGCAGAGTTGACAGTGACAGAGTTGACAGTAGCAGAGTTGAATAACAGAGATGACAGCAGAGTTGACAGTGACAGAGTTGACAGTAGCAGAGTTGACAGTGACAGAGTTGACAGTAGCAGAGTTGAATAACAGAGTTGACAGCAGAGTTGACAGTGACAGAGTTGACAGTAGCAGAGTTGAATAACAGAGTTGACAGTAGCAGAGTTGACAGTAGCAGAGTTGACAGTGACAGAGTTGACAGTAGCAGAGTTGAATAACAGAGTTGACAGTAGCAGAGTTGACAGTGACAGAGTTGACAGTAGCAGAGTTGAATAACAGAGTTGACAGTAGCAGAGTTGACATTTTCTACCATTTTGTGTGCTTTAGCTTTGGCCTGTCTAAAACACAATTCGATGTATTTTAATCATATTTTTCAAATTAAAAATGAATGAGAATTCACTGAAATATTACAGTAGCAGAATTTACATTATTAATCTACTATTGGTTTATCCTAAAGATTTTGTACAAATGAATGAGAGAAGTATAAATGACAGTCTAAATAAGTAGAGTGGGAGTCTTTAAGTGAATATTCTCAATATCAAATATGTTTTAAATGATTTGCGTAATTATTAAAAACTGAAAATGATAAGTATCATTAACCTTAAATATACCCAAAATTCTAGAATTGCATGCACATGTCCTGTATATACACCGTAATATATGGCTTCCTAACTGGAAAATATGAGTAAATAAATGTATGATTCAAAACTACCCTTAATGTATTTTGACATAAAGCATGGCACTGTATTAATTTGTTAGTGTGTGTCTGAATTTCTGCCATCTCATTTGACTAACAGCTCAGGAAACCACAGTTTACTGTTGTCAGTTCAGACAAAAAAGAAGCTGACAGTAAGAAGCTCCCTATCTTTGTCCAACAGAGTTTCAGTTACTGCACCAGGGTTATTTTTAGACTGTTGTCAGTTTCATGAGTGGAAAGCTTTTGTATTAGATATAAAGAACTAAAACCAAATTGAAAAAATGTCTCACCATTTACTAGCTCTAGTGGTTCTAAATGTTTATGAATTTCTTCTTCTTCTTTTTCTGTTGATCATAAAATGAGACACAATGATTGTAGTGGCAATTTTCTTTAAAGAGGCGCTCTCTGTGGTAAAGAAACAAAGTCTTACCCGGGATGTCTTTTCAAAGTTTTATTCTTTATAAAGAAGGTCACAATCATACAGCTACAACAGTTTCTGCAGAATGAGACACAGAAGCAAAGTGTGCTCACCCTTTTCTCTGGTTTGTACTGCTTACAAGGCCAATTCTAATACGGCCCATTCTGTACTGCGTCTGGTGTTTCCGCTGTTTCTGCTCTATGTCCTTTCTCAACATAAACCTAACAACCATAGATCTTACCCAAGCAACCATAAATCTTATTAATGTGAACCCTTTGAGTTAAACATCACATAGCCTTTTAGGAGAATCCTTAGGAGACATGGACCGGATAAACACGTACAGGAATGTGGCTGTATACTAAAATGTACACATTAAGGTGAAAATCAATTCAAGTGACTTTCCCATTTAACTCATACGTCTAAAAATGAGTCGTAAACAAGTTTTCACTACACATGCTTTTCTAAAAAATTAATTTCCAATGAATAACAAATAATACCATAGTATAAGATTGTTCAAACTTATATAAACAAGCTTGGAATTCAACACCCACTCTGTTAAGTTCATTAAAGGTGTGTGAAGGTCTGGCTTCAAGGGTTAGTTCACCCCAAAATGAATATTTACTCACTATTTAATCTCCCTCAAGTGGTTTTCATGAGTTTTTTTATTTTATTTTAATGAACGCTAAAGAAAACTTTCTGAGGAAAGTGGAAAACTATGGAGTCAATCTAGGGCCATATATACTTGCAAAATAAAAGAAAGTTTTGCAAACAAAAAATAAAGTCTTGAGCAAAAAAAAAAAATAAGTGCAAATCTCCAAAAATTGTAAAGCGAAAATTTATTTTTTAGAAATAAAAATTAATTTTCCTAACAAAAAATAAAGACCTCAAAGGGAAAATTAAGTTTGAAGAAAAAAATGAAATTTGCAAACAAAAAAAGAACTGCAAATAAAAATCAAGCAGTGCAAAAAAAAAAAACTAAATATTTGCAGTTGAAAAAAAACTAAACATATTGGCAAAAATTTTTTTTATAGCATTGCCTTTACAGAACCTGTCCAGTCAATGGCCTCCATTTAAGCAACGTCATCACCTGGAGACACAGTATCACAGCGCCAATAGACGAATTACGAATTACGGGAGCGCTAGCATTTACAGTAAGGGAATGACATCCGATGCGGTACAGTTTGTTGTTGTATTAGAAAATAAGTTATATTGATTACATATTATACATATTATTAACATAATGCTTCCAGCGAATTATAACAGCATGTCATCCAGTGATAAGCACAGTGATTCGGCAAAATTAACGTTAAAGTGAGCGGCGTTCGTCTGACAGGTCCATTTGCGATCACACCCTCCCATTGGAAATTGGATAAGACGAAATGGCCAAGCATCCAGACCCAAATATACAATCTCATTGAAGCTCCAAGTGATTTTACAAGAGAGAAGTTAAAGGCCTACAAGTTTTTGGATGCCTACAATTTTGTTATGTGTGGTCATGTGCAAGAAATAAGGCTCCATGATGACCAGATTCAACACTACATAGAGCTAAAAACTGAGATTCTGCTTAGCCAAAGACAAGGAAAGAAGACGGAGCTGTACAAGACCTGGGTAATCACCAACACGCAAAACGACTGCATTCTGACAGCGAACCTCACCTGTACGGCAGCGTATGTGAACTTACACATTTCTGTAAAGTTGGTTTTATATTCGCACATTCAGACTTTCTCCTTAATAATATAATTTCATAAAAGTATTATTTGCAAACTCCAAATAGTGTAGACATATTAGCAGCCAATGACTGAAAGTACAACATGTTCACAGTCAAATAAACAGTGTTAATGTTGGTTTTAAGTCACAGTTGCAGGTTATTCCAGACCGAACATTCAAAGTGGTGTGCTAAACAATATAGGGAGTGTGTCACAAGGTGTCACTGAATGAAAGTGTAAATATAATACCAACTTTACCTTAATAACTTACACTTTCACGTTTCATTGTAAGCATTCAGTGTCCGCAGTTTAATTCACCATGTTTCACTTTTTTTGCTGAAATTAAAAACCAATCAATATGCAGTAATGTTTCTGATTCAGCATAGCATGAACTAACATGATATAACATGAGAACTGCAGAGTCCAGCATTTTTAATTAGGTCGTCACTTTATTCAGCTCCCTTTTAGCCAAAGACGTCTGCAGTTGGCATTAAAGCAGTTTGGTGTACGGTAAAAGTTAAGTTTTCTATTTTTGGAGTCGAATTTTGCATCCTACCGCACAACACGACATCTTTGCTATTGCAGCCAGTCTTTTTTTGCAACCAGGGACTCATGTGACGTCATGTGTGACGCAGGTTGGTAATTCTTCTGTAGGTCCAGGTCTGCCGTAAGCAATCAACTTCCCTTGACTCCGCCCCCTTGTCAAATCAGGGCCACAAGGTGAGACGCGCAGAAACGTGAAGTGCAAAGTGAAAACAGCATCGTAAACTCACGGTTGACTAAAATGCAAATCAAAATGAGCATTGCAACTGACTGGATGGGTTTTGTAAAGGCAATGCTATAAAAATGTTCTGCAAAAATGTAGTTTTTTTACTGCAATAATTTAAGATTTTTTTATTTTTCAAAACTATATTTTTTGTGGTTATTTCTTTTTGTAAGCAAAATTATATTTTATTTCTCAAAAATTCATTTTCACTTTGTGATTTTTTTAATGATTTGCATTTTTTTATTTTATTTTTTTGCTCAATACTTTCTTGTTTGCAAAACTTTCCTTTATTCTACAAGTATGTATGGCCCTAGATTAACTCCATAGAAAACCTGTAACCATTGAATTCCACTGTAGCATAAATAAAATGTGCATATGTGAACTAGTCTAGAGGTAAATATGGACTATGGAAGTCAATGGTTACAGGTTTCCAACCTTCTTCAAAATACCTTCTTTAGTGTTCAACAGAAGAAAGAACCTGGACCTAAGGAGTGAATAAATAATGAGTTTCCTTTTTTGGGGGGTGGACTATCCCTTTAAAGTTTAAAGACAGTAGCTGCGTCCCAAATGGCACACTATACACTATGCACTCATGCACTATGTACTTATGCACTTACACACTCAACAGGATAGTATATGTATGTAGTGTCGTCCCAAATGGCACACTAATGTGTTTTTACTAAGCGGAAATTCAAACCGTTTCCCTGATGACGTTTGACGGTTGCCAAATCAGTGAAATAAACAACAGAATTATCAAATAAAACCTGCCGTGAGTATTACCGCATTCACCATCGGGAGGCGCTAAAATCACTCTCGTAGGAGAATTTTGCTCTCACCATCCAAAATAAATAAAGTTATCCAACATGTGCGTCTGAAAGCTCCGCCCCTTCCGCTACGTGAGCAAACCTGCGGTCGTTGAGTGCGTGAAGTGTCCATCATTACACACTTCATTTTAGCGGCTGAATGAGTGCATCATCCGGGTAATTAAAGTGCACTTATTATTATTAGAGTTTTCAGTGTGAACACACTACTTACACTATTTATACTACAAAATGGCGTAGAATAGTGCATAAGTATGCGATTTGGGACGCAGCTAGTGAAACTTCAGTCCAGCTGAGGGCGACACGCAAATACATGCCAGACGTCACAGCGAGCAGGAAAGGAAGTCGTCAGTCACCCGGAAGTTCGCGCAACACGCTTGTAAACAAC
This sequence comes from Danio rerio, assembly GCF_052040795.2. Classification (NCBI taxonomy): domain Eukaryota; kingdom Metazoa; phylum Chordata; class Actinopteri; order Cypriniformes; family Danionidae; genus Danio; species Danio rerio. Next base: position 50,311,534 of record NC_141034.1, read on the forward strand.
TCGCGAGGACAAACCACAGACTTAAATATATATGATCGTTTGTTGGATTTAACGAAACATCAGGTAAAATAACGAGTTATTGTGCAATACGATGTACTGACTTTCATTGGTCACGTCATATCAACGTCAAACACATCTTTAACGTTAAATAATAGGAAATGTTGAGTGCGTAACGGGTTTAACATTAGATCATACAGCTTTCTATTCTCTGCTTTAATTGTATATATTTTGATTGTTGACGTGTTAAGCGTGTTTCCGTGTTTACAGCATTTGATTTGAGAATTTGAACGTGATGTTATGTGTAATTATTGTAGCTGATCATGGCGGCGGAGGCGGGTAAAGCGTCAGAAGGGATGGTAGATCTGGAAGAGCCGAAGAAAATGACCAGGGAAGACTGGAGGAAGAAGAAAGAGCTGGAAGAGCAGAGAAAATTGGGAAATGCTCCAGCTGAAGTCGACGAGGAGGGAAAGTATGTTGAACAAATGAATGATGCATGATATGCACACACACCAGACAAGTCTTGTGGTTTTAGGAGCAACAAATAATAACTTGACTTCTAGTTGATCATTTGGTATCAGAAGTGGCTTATATTAAAGGGAAAGGCCTCTAGATTACGCTTATTTTCCCAAAATAAAATATGATCATGGCTTGATTTATAATTATTTCATTAGGACAGTAAGGTCTGACTTTGCTTAGACAAAAGTCTTGTCACATAACAGAAATAATATACAGTATAGAATATAAAGTCATCCTGCAGTGGAGACAGAATGAATATTGTGTCTGACTCCCATGAGCTTGGAGGACTGCATCCATACATCTCTGCAATGACTCAAATCACTTAATAATAACGTCATCTAAAATGGCAAAGAAAGCGTTCATGCAGGACTCCCAGAGTTCATCAAGATTTTTTGGATTCATCTTCAATGCCTCCTCCTCCATCTTAACCCAGACGTGCTTAATAATGTTCATGTCTGGTGACTGGGCTGGCCAATCCTGGAGCACCTTGACCTTCTTTGCTTTTAGGAACTCCAGATAAACTTGCAAACCCCCATCCTGAATGTAACCCCAAACCATAAATTTTCCTTCACCAAACTTGACTAGTTTCTGTGAGAATATTGGGTCCATGTGGGTTCCAGTAGGTCTTCTGCAGTATTTGTGATGATTGGGATGCAGCTCAACAGATGATTCATCTGTAAAAAATCGACCTTCTGCCACTTTTCCAAATGATCAAATAGAAGTTAAGTTATTATTTGTTGCTCTTACAACTAGGATCAACAACAAGACTTTTGCCAGGTAGTGTAGACATTACCTAAATAACTGCAGGTTAATTATGTTTATGTACAATAATACTTTAACTGTTAAAAGTTATTAGTAACTAATAAACTTGTGGTAAGTAAAAACCCTTCAGTTTTCTGAATTTGATTGTAATGCAATAATGTGCACCTTTTGTAAAGCTGTTTGAGACTATAATTATTGTGGAAAGCGCTGTACAAATAAACTTTAATTGAATATTTGTTTTAGGCATGGGCCAATATAAGATTCTGACGGTATGAATACCTTGCATACAAATATGTTCTTTTTAAATGTCTTGGTAAAAAACAGCAAATTTTTTTTCCTTATTGAACACTATTCATTTATTCATTTTCTTGTCGGCTTAGTCCCTTTATTAATCCGGGGTGGCCACAGCGGAATGAACCACCAATTTATCCAGCAAGTTTTTACGCAGCGGATGCCCTTCCAGCCACAACCCATCTCTGGGAAATATTGAACACTATGTCTTTTATTTTAATAAACATTTAAAATATTCTGGAAGATCGTCATTAGTTTTGAAAACAGATTTCTTTACAACTTAAAAAAGGCATCTTTGGATATCCTCCTTTTCTTTAGATATAAAGTCAGCTACTATGCTATTCATTTCTATAGCATGGTTGGATGTTGATGCATAAACAATTTTATTTTCAAATGCAATTTCAGACCAAATATTCAAAATATAACAATATAGGGAGCGTGTCACAAGTTGTCACTGAACGAATGTGCAAATATAAAACCAACTTTACTTCAATCATGCCTACTTGTCTTGCATGTGACTACTTTGATTTCTCTCACCATAATATTTTGTTTCCAGGGACATCAACCCTCATATTCCCCAGTACATCTCGTCTGTCCCTTGGTACATTGACCCTTCAAAGAGACCCACCCTTAAGCATCAGAGACCCCAGGAGGAGAATCAGAGCAAATTTGCGCCCATTGGAGACTGGTATAAGAGAGGTGTACAAGAAGTAAGCCCTTCTCCTGCCTATATATTTATAAGCTTTAAAGAGATTTAGTGTGTAAAACCCCTTTTCATTGCTCTTCTGTCATTTAGAAATCAGTGAACACGAAATACAGAAAAGGAGCATGCGAAAACTGTGGCGCCTTGACACATAAGAAGAAAGATTGTTTGGAGGTAAGTGGTTTATACAATAATGTTATGATGTTACATGCATGGATAGGTTGTCATTACCAAATAATGTTTGGTTTTAGGTCATTAAATTGATTTTTAAACTTAAAAAAGAAACTAATGCATACAGTTATTTAACAAGTATGCAGTACAATTCATCAAAAGAGACACTTAAGACATTTTTTAGTTTCAAATAAAAATTATTCATTAGAGAATCATGAAAAATGAGTCACAGCCTCTAAAAACATTAACCAGCAAAACTGTTTTCAACTGATTATAATACTTTCTGGTGGAGGTGTGAACCTAGACTGGTCTCACAGTTCGGTTACGATCATCATGACATCGATTCGGTTTAATTTGATATCACAGTGCATTGATGATGCTTTCCATTCACAATTTCATATTTTACTTCACAGCACAAGAATTCTTGTATTAAAATTGATAAATGCATTTATATATTATTTGTAATACAATTTTTTCCTTTAATACAGCAGTCAGATATATGAACTGTACCTTTACTTTTACCTGCTCAAAGAAAACACTCTTTTTAAATGTATCAAACAAAACTAAAGTACATGCACAGAGGACAACATGAGCATGTATAGCAAATAAACTAATGTAAATATTATCCCGCTTGCTTTTTGAGCACTGTCGAGCGAGATTTGAATTGCCTATGATTGGTCACGCGCTCAACAGAAAGGGCTGCGATTGGCTTTAACGCTTTCGCGCTGTTTATCGATGAGTGACTGATAATCAGCACGCCAGTGCTCCCCACACATAGACTTTACTTGGGCGGGCCGCCCAGGTATATTAATGGCACTTTTATTTAGAAAAACGATACTACATACTCGGAGACAACGAAATGACGTCTAAACTGGCTGCAAAATATATGTACACCCTTAGTAATGGTTAACCAACGCATTTGCTTTGTTAAAAAAAAAAGTACTCGTTTTAATCTTGAAATTATGATCATTTTTAGAGATACTGCCTGTCTTTACTAACTTTTCTGTCATTTATTTCTCATTTGATGATTAGTTTATTAATTTGATGATGTTAATATATTACATAGACTATTTTATATACAATTCTAAAATGCTTTGGCATTCAAATTTGCTTTGAACTTGAAAGAGAGAGAGAGAGAGAGAGAAGTAGATTTGACCTGTCAGTGGCTGACATGGCTTTTTTATTTCAGTCTTTTTTAAAACAGCCTTTTTTTTACTTTAATCCATTGAAAAGAAACAGTGTCATAACAAATACAACTATTATTAACAATACAATTATGTTTTGTGGCATATAGTTAACTATTTATGTGATTTGGGTAAATGTTATGTTTCGATCCGGCTACCAAAACTCACTCTGCAGACACGCTCATGTCTGGATCCACAAGTATCGCTGTAAAAGACGAGAGGAGAGGAAATGTTACCTCACAACAGCAGGCCAAAGGTCCAGAGCAAGAGAGAAAAGCAGAAAAGGAGTTTACAGCTTTCGCTTTCTCAATAGCAGTGGAATAGGGGCTTTCGCTGTAACTTCAGTGTCAGAAATATATTGTCCACCAAACTCACAAGCAGTGAATTGTGCACAGTTGTCTGCTTTTTAAGTAGTTGAAGTATTTTAATTACTCGCGGAAGCCTCCCTCGTCAGAGTAGGCTACCGCAATATAGCGCATAAGATAAATGACGTCAGTACGCAATAACCGGTTATGATTATTACTGAACCAATACCAAATTGTCCACGTCTACATCACGGTGTATCGAAGAAACAATTATTTTGACACCCCTACTTTCTGGAGTAGCAAATCAGCATATTTACATGGTTTCTGAAAGGGAAAATGTGACTCAATTCAAACATGGCATCAAATGAATAAATTATAATTTTGAAAAAATATATAAAACTGAAATCATTTAGTTAAAATTGTAAATTATTGAAATTGAGAAATATTTCTGTATAATAATCTTACATTAAAATGAAATTATGTCCAAAAATGTTTTTCACAGAGACCCCGAAAGGTTGGAGCAAAGTTTTCTGGCACAGGCATCGCACCGGATGAGCACCAGCAGGTTCAGCTCTCGATGGATTATGATGGAAAGAGAGATCGCTGGAATGGTTATGATCCTGATGAGCACATGCGCATTGTAGAGGAATATTCTAAAGTGGATCTGGTGAGTCATACATACTGTTGGATATGTTTGTGTGTTTATGTTCATTCCATAATAATGACCAGGGTAAGAAATGAGCGGATATAGACCATGATGATGTATTTACATTAACATTTGTGAATCTTATGTTACACAATTATAGTTTTGGCAATAGTCAAAATTATTAATATTTCCTTCATGCCCAAAATCATTAAAAATATTAAGTAAAAAATCATGTTCATTTGAAGACATTTTATGAATTCCTTACTATAAATTGATCAAAATATAATCTTTAAAGTGATTTTTCTCATTATTTTTTATTTATCTTTTTAAACCTTCTGATTGCAGATTTCAAATATTTTCATCAATCAAATTTTGTCCTATCCTAATAATGTATACATCTTATTTAGTCAGTTTTTTTTTGCTGTGTATCAGTTTCAATATAAATCAAAATGACTGGTTTTGTGCTCTAAGGTCACGTTTATTGATTCAGCATATGTTTTTGAGCGACTTACAATCAAGAATAAAGGAAGCATGTCTAATTATTATCTAATTTTATCCCCACAGGCAAAGCGCACTCTCAAAGCTCAGAAACTCCAAGAGGAGTTAGCATCTGGTAAACTAATGGATCAAGCTGTAAGTCTTTACAATATACTTTATTTTCTAGATTTTTTTCCACATTTATTTTTTAAGCATGTGATATTTGTCACGTAAATATGTGTGCTATAAAGTTTAATTTGATTACATTTATTATCTGTGTTTATAATTCTATATGTTTCAATCTTGCAGAACTCACGAAAGCATGAGGAAGCAGTACAGGTATATATCATGATGTGCAGCTGGATTATAAAATAAAACTCCAAATGTTAAAAGCCACTAACTTGATTCAACTTTTTTCCCTGAACAGGACCACAGCAGTGAAGATGAAGATGAGGACAAATATGTTGATGACTTTGACATGCCTGGACAAAACTTTGACTCCAAGAGAAGAATCACAGTTAGAAACCTGAGAATCCGAGAGGACATCGCTAAGGTAATTATAACAAATACAATTCTGGACGTGTTGTTACTCATTTTACTATAAATATGTTTACAATTTGATGAGCTAAAATAGACAACATTTCTCATGAGTACCATAAATATGATTCATTTTGTCATCAGCATGGTCTGTTGTAGTAACATATATGCTGTTGCTGTTCTTATTGTACAGTACCTCAGAAATCTGGATCCAAACTCCGCCTACTACGATCCTAAGACTCGAGCCATGAGGGAGAACCCATACTCCAACACTGGAAAGAATCCAGAAGAGTAAGTGCATTCCTCAATTCTTCAGCCTGCAGACATGGCGATGGGAAAATCAATTCCAAGACAGTTATGCAAAAACATTTACTTTTTATGAAAGCAAAGTTATTGGTTTGTTGGCTTCTTGTGAAATCACCGTATGTCTCCTCAATTGTCAATCACTTTGGACTAAAGTGTCTGCTAAATATAAAAGTAAAATTCTTATTATAGGAAGCGTGCCAGTTGTGTACTTGCATATTTTCCCTACTATATACAATTAGTAAGTTATTACATGGCTGTCTGGAATCCTTGATTCTGATTGGTCAATCACAGCATTCCAAGATATGTTATTCTCAGATAACAACCTCTGAGCCTAATAAGACGGACTCTTCCATATTTGTATGCTTATTTTTCACTCTGTTGGTCTAGTTTTTAACAGCAGACAGCGATCCAGACTAGTTTAACAACAGACTGCAAGCACTCTGGAACCAATGTTTTAGAATTATAATAGTCACCCACGGACATAGTCATCACCAAATATATATCAGAGGTCTTTCTCATGTGTAGCCTCATTTCAATTGTCATGGGTTGTAAAATATATCTATACTATATCAGAAGTCGCATTTACCAAAAAGTTAATAGTATTATAATGTCATTTTTTAATGGTTTGGGCAACATGCTTTCACTTTTGTAATTAACATGAAATGCTCTTTTTACCGTTAGGGATGATATCTCGTCCTCTTCATCATACCCTTTTCTTATAGCCATACATGCATTACATAACCATAATACAGTGTGATATTACCTGGGGGCTGTTCCATAAATCAAGCTTACAGAAAAAGCTTATTTTGGTGAGTCAGGCTTATTAATGGTGGATTCGGTTTCATAAATCAAATTTACGATAGTTCAAACTCAGTTACTCCGGCAACTTATGCTGGGAAACTAGCCTGGTCTTAAGTTAATCAAAGCTTAATCAAAGTAATGTTAACATTCACCTGCTATAATTTGATGTCATTTTAATTCACTTAACCTCGTAATACTGATTAAAACTTTATAGTCACTTAATACGAGTCACTTAGAATATTTTAAATTCAAGTAAGTTATTGCAAACGAAGAGAATACAAACTACAACATTTCAACTAAATTATATTTATATATATATATATACACACACACACACATACAATATATGTATTTTTTATGTTTCTGTTTCAGCTTTCTCTCTTGCTTTCTTGCAAACTGTATTATTTGATTATTATGTTTAAATTATGTATGAACTCTAAAAACTGATGCTGCTCACTCGTTGTGAACAGCTGTGTCTCATTTCAGAGCTCTTTCAGTTCTCGAATTTCCCATGGTAGCACACAACATAATCGATGCATCTATGCTCGACCCTTAAAGTTTCACGACAGTTATGTGCACGAGCAGTTATCTAGATTATTTAAACTGAACTCAGATTAGTTCGATCAAATGATCTTCAACTTACTGTTATGAAACCAATTTAAGCGTGGACGTTTAGTTTGGCTCATTGAAGTCAGGCTTTTGACTTTAATCCCCGCTTTTCTAAGGCCGTACTCACTCTAGGTACAGTTGCCTCGAACCGGGCCAAAGCACGCTTGTCCCCTCTCCCGTCTCCCCCAACGACCCGCGCTCACACCACAAACGGGCTTCGGCACGCTTACGTCATCGCTGCTGCGCTGTTCAGTGAGAAGCGCTGTCACTCAGCAGCAAAGTGGACATTTCTCTAGTTAAATCGTTTCAGTCGTTTGTTATGCAGTGACATGCAGTCAAATATTTCGCCAAACAGTCCTTAGGGATGTGGTGACACGCAGTCAGATATTTCGCCGAACAGATCCGCCACTTTTGGCGCTCATAAACAGTCATAAAGCTCTCATGCTGCAGGAATGAGGAGATCTGATGAAGCCGTGCAGCTGTCGTGCTGTGAGGAGTTCTCGTCTTTAATAAACTACGGCAGTTTGCGTTCACTGAACAGTAAGAATGATTAATAAATCCATATGAAACAGCCCCTTAAAAGTCACGTCTCGCTTTCAGTTTCGGGCTTTGGCGCGTTTTGCACTCACACACAAGCGTACCGCGCCAAAGCCCAAGTGATCCCAAACCAATTGTTTTGGTGCAGATCAGAACTCGATTGCGGTGTTCACATATGCCCTATGAACTGTGCTAACAGGGGCAAACAAATCAGGCTCTGAAACAAACATCTAGGTGTTAAAGCACCCATGCCTATTTCTATAATACTGTCCTCAATCTAATGTGTTTACCTTGGCAGGGTGGGCTACGCTGGAGACAACTTTGTGCGCTATTCTGGAGATACTATTTCCATGGCCCAGACTCAGCGTGAGTTGTCTTGGTTTGTCACATCATACATAAACTCCTGTTTACCTGATGTTGGTCTGACGTGGTTTTGTGTGTCTCCTCTGCAGTCTTTGCTTGGGAAGCTTATGAGAAGGGATCTGAAGTTCACCTCCAGGCAGATCCAACAAAGCTGGAGCTTCTCCATCAGTCCTACAAAGTCAAGAAGGACGATTTCAAAGAGAAGCAGAAAGAGACTATTTTGGAAAAGGTATTGTTTTGATTGTTCTTAATTGGAGAAGTGTGATAGCTGAAATGGGGGTGCTGATGGTGTGTTGTTGCTTTTCTCTGCAGTACGGCGGGTCTGAACACTTGGACGCTCCTCCGCGAGAGCTGCTGTTGGCTCAGACAGAGGAATATGTGGAGTACTCTCGACACGGGGCCGTCTTAAAAGGACAAGAGAAGGCTGTGGCTCAGTCAAAATACGAGGAAGACGTGCTCAATAATAACCACACGGTATGCAACGAGGAAGAGCTGTGGTGAAAAATCATTATGCTATGTTCACACCAGACGCGGAACAGATCCGAATAGTGTGATCTAGCCTTGCGTAAATAGACTGGTGAACAATTGAGAGTACTCGCTTCGATTCGTGTCATGGGCAGGGCTTCTGTCTGCCCGGTGACTGTAGCTTCATTGCTAAATGGCTAACATGGATTTTCTTGAGAAAATAACTGTGTTTATGTGCTTTCTGAAGGCTGAAAATACGTTTGGGGCTGTGTCCGGGTCCACTAGATCCTTTCAGAGGTGCACCCAGCTCTGTGAACTCAAACTCCTCCAGAAACTTAACCTGGATGATGGAAGCATTCAGCGGTGCTTATGAATGAGCCAAGCCCAGTTTGATGAACAGTTGTCAGTGTGTGCAGGAAGATTTTCCCCCGGGTCACCAACAACAGGCGCTACGTCATAATCACGCCCCCACAAGAACAAGCTCCTGATTGGTTAACGCGGCGCAAATGTCCGCTGAACACGGCGCAAATGTCCGCTGAAGTTCAGATTTTCAGACTTGAGCGATTCGTGCGAAACGCGTGCAAAACGCTTAATTTGCACTGCGCGTATCGTGTCGTTTATGCTATTTGCGCCATATACGCGCGTCATTCTCGCGTATCGCGCCGCAGGGTTTCTATTCGCGTTTCTGCATTGACTTAACATGTAAATCACTCGCGCTTGATGCTTCTTCTGCGTCTGGTGTGAACGCAGCATTAGAGAGATCAAATCACAATTCATGACTTTAGTTTTAACACCAGATGGCGCTCTAGGCTAGTTTTTGTACTCTAGGCTAGTTTTGAACAGTGGATGGGGCTCTAGGTTAGTTTTTAACAACAGCCGTCGCTCTAGGCTAATTATTAACAGCAGATTATGCACTCTTGGCTAGTTTTTATCAGCATATGGCAATCTAGGCTGTTTGTTTTAACAGCAGATGGTGCTCTAGGCTATTTTTAACAGCAGATGTTGCTCTGGGCTAGTTTTTAACACCAGATGGTGTACTCTAGGCTAGTTTTGAACAGTGGATGGGGCTCTAGGTTAGTTTTTAACAATAGATGTCGCTCTAGGCTAATTATTAACAGCAGATTATGCACCCTAGGCCTGTTTTTATCAGCATATGGCAATCTAGGCTATTTTTAACAGCAGATGTTGCTCTGGGCTAGTTTTAACACCAGATGGTGCACTCTAGGCTAGTTTTGAACAGTAGGCATCACTCTAGGCTAGTTTTTAACAGCAGACGATGAGCTCTAGGCTAGTTTTTGACAATAAACTGCACTTTAGGCTAGTTTTTAATCAGCACATGGCGCTCTAGGCTAGGTTTTAACACCAGATGGTGTACTCTAGGCTAGTTTTGAACAGTGGGTGGTGCTCTAGGCAAGTTTTTAACATCAGACTTCGCTCTAGACAAGTTTTTAACAGAAGATGATGCACTCTAGGCTAGTTTTTACCAGCATATGACAATCTAGGCTAGTTTTTAACAGCAGATGGCACTATAGGCTAGTTTCTAACACCAAGTGGTGCACTCTAGCCTAGTTTTGAACAGCAGGCATAGCTTTAGGCTAGTTTTTAACAGCATATGATGCGCTCTAGACTAGTTTGTAACAACAGACTGCACTTTAAACACTAAAACCTGAACCACACTGTTCCAGTTACTGAACCACACTGTTCCAGTTACTATGACCATTTATGTGAAGCTGCTTTGACACAATCTACATTGTAAAAGCGCTATACAAATAAAGCTGAATTGAATTGAATTGAATTTAGGCTAGTTTTTGTCAGCAGATGGCACTCTAGGCTAATTTTAACAGCAGATGGTGCTTTATGTTGGTTTTTAACATCAGATTATGCACTGTATGCTAATTTTTTAACAATCATTTGCTGACAATGATGATTGATTGTGTTTAATAAATGATGAGGTTTGAAGTAAAGTTTGATTTTGTTTTATGAATGTTGTTGTTTTTTAGTGTATCTGGGGATCATATTGGAAAGATGGCTACTGGGGTTACAAATGCTGCCACTCAATGGTGAAGCAAAGCTACTGTACAGGAGAAGCTGGCAAGAAAGTAGTGGTGAGTATGAAATGTTTCTTTATTTAAAATATGATTTAGCAATTCAGAAAGTTTAAAACCTCTTAATTTTTTTTCAATTATGTAAAGTCATATTTATGTATTCTTAACAAGATACTTTTTATGACCCAAACTTATAGAACTATATATATATATATATATATATATATATATATATATATATATATATATATATATATATATTAGGGATGTAACGGTATCAGAATTTCACGGTACGGTAATACCTCGGTATGAATGTCACGGTACGGTATTTATTGAATCATTTACAGGAAAAAACAAAACTTATGAAAATACTCCAAAAAAGTGCCAAAAGTGTCAATGACATACAAATTAGCCATCTATCTGTAAGCTTTGAAACAGGAACTTCAATTTTAATAACAAAAAACTATTAAACCATGTAAAAAAATAAAGTTTCAATTTAGTATTGTTGAAAACTCATCACATTCAACATTTAATCACACTCAGCCCATCTACCCAGATGAGAGCTCTGCTAGTCGGACTTCTCATCAAGCATCTCCCGCTGGATCTAATCTCACTATATTTATTAAACGGGATATTTCATTCATCTTGTTGTCTTTATCTAACGACATATTCCCTGACTTTGGGCATTGGAATCTATTACTTGTTCTCAGGTAACGTGTTTTGGCTGAGCGCAAAGATAAGTTAATGATTAATGTAACCACGTACATTCTGTATATTGACTGATCGCTTGCCTTTATTTCCTATAATGTATAAACTTATTGTATGTTATACTTTTAAAATGGCCATTATCGATTCTTAAAACTTCGTATCTTCACTGAAATTGAAAGGAGGCAGTTGTTATCGGCTCCGTTTTGTTATAAATATTCACACAGTGAAAATGACGCTCATCTTATGCAGCACGACGCCTCAACATTTCTGCTGTCTAAGTTGCTAATATTAAAATGAAAATAGGCAGTTCCTTAAATCATGTTTACATTTCATTGTTGAGAAAGTGAAACAACGAAGCCAGGGTGATGTGAATGAAGTTATAAAGTACACTGTTCCCTTTGAAGATTTACCCGTGTCCTCGGTATAGTCTGCTTTTCCATATCAAACTGAGAAGAAGAGACTGCAGCCTTGATCAAACTTGCGAAGTCTGAACTTACACGGAGAAGATGCGGGACTGAACTGTGCGTGTAAAGCAGGTCGCACACCCGAAGCGACGCTCGGCGGCGCGCCGCGATGCGCCACGCAGCGCCATGTATTTTAGAATTCTAATCATAGGTTTCTATCAGGATACACACACCGGCGCCGCAAGTCGGCGGCTGTAGGCGGCGCCCGGCGACGGCTCAGGACGCAGTTCATTTTTCAGCCGCGCCACAGAGCGCCATCTGATTAGTTTCATGTTAAATATCATTCGAATGTGCGCGTCTGGTGTGCGATACTTTAATCTGTCATGTACGCGCCGTGTCGCGGCGCCGAGCGGCGCTTCTGGTGTGCGACCTGCTTTAGAGTTTTCCAGCTCTTTTCATCCCCGCTTCTAGCAGCACACTCCATTTCCGCATTACTGGATCTGTAGCAACAACAGACCGCAAGGGATGATGGTCAAGCATGGGCTGATGGCAATTGTAGTTTTCGTTACCTTCCGTTCGCTTTATTCGCCTGAGCAAAATTTCTCAGAAGACCTATAGTTTTACCGAGTCATGCGACTTCGGTAATATCGAAAAAATTAATATTGCGGTATGACGGTATTTACAATACCGTTACATCCCTAATATATATATATATATATATATATATATATATATATAGTAAGTGATCATATTAATTTACTTATTCATAATAATTAAAAGGTTTTAGTTGACAAATGGGTAAAATCCAGTCGTTATTTGACGGATAAAAGGCAAAATATAAAGAAATAAAATAATTAAATAGTATTTTCTTGCTGCACTGTGATCTTTAGATAGTCTTTTTTTAACGTCATAAAATTAATTTATTCTAAATATACCTGACAAAAATTTGTTTGCAGGATTAATTTGATCATTATTGATCATGATCATTATGCTTAATGACATTTTAGTAGGTCTTTAGTAAATGATGGTAAAAATGCATTATGGTCATTATTTTATTTGCTCAAAAAATAATAGTAAACCACACACTCAAATGTATTGGTTAAAAATAAATAAAACTGTATTAAAGATTTACAGTTTGATACTTCATTGTCTTTGATGATTCATATATATTTATTATTATATACATGTTCCGTCTTTTTTCTTTTCATCCAAAATCCATTCTCTGTTTTTGTTATTTTCAGAGTAATTCTTGTACTCCATTTGAAGAGGATGTGGAGGAGGAGCAAACAAGCGAAGAACCAAAGACTCTTTTACAGGTACATTACCATCACTCCCATATTTCCTGCAATCACTCCACAATGTCTGAAGATGATTGCGTTAAACTGAAACGTTTTCACAGATGCACCAGGAAAAATTGAAAGACAAGAAAAAGAAGAAAAAGAGCAAGAAGCACAGAGATTCAGATAGCAGCGACGAGGAGGACGAAGCCAAAAAGAAAGAGAAGCTGAAGAAGGTAAGAAGCTGTTCATGTTTACTGCCACACATACATACACACACACACACACACACACACACACATAATCATATCCTTGATCGGGGTTCAAACTGGTGCTGGAAATCCTTAAAAAATGCTTGAATATTAATTTAGCGTTTTCAAGGTTTAAAAAGTGCTTAGATTTTAGATAAAAGGCTTGAAACTGCTTAATGTTATTGTGTTGCTTTGATAATATTTTAACTTACTAAAAAGTAAATAATAGTTAACTATTTAAATAATATAAAACTATTTTATTTTAATGCTTTTGCATAAAAAATAGCATGATCTGACTGTCTTTATTTATTTATTGATTTTATTTGTGTGTGTGTATATGTGCTCTTTGATTAATGCATGGAGATTACATTTTATTAGTGAACAATGTATAAAATTATATTAAATAATAAATTATGATAAAAAATGACCCATTTAAAATGTAAGTGACAATAATTTAGTGTTTGGATGAGGGCAGACATCACAGATTTTCCTTAGAAATACACTATAACAAATAAATTCCGATGTAATGTGCGTAAGTGCCTGTAGTGTGATCTGCCTGCTTGATTTTGTTATTTATTTATTTTTTGTATATAAAATAGTAATTTAATTTTTTATATGTATCTATGCCCTTTGATTAATGCATTGAGATTAAATTTAATTAGTGAAGAATGCATGGAAATATAATAAATATAAACCTATGATGAAAGGTGACACTTAATATGGGAATATATCACATTTTCAAGGGTAAATGACAATAATTTAATGTTGGGAAAAGGTCAGTCATCACAGATTTTCATTAGAATACTATACTGTAACAAATACAATCTAACTTAACAAGCGCAAGTGCATGTAGTGTGATCTGTCTGTCTTTTTATTTATTTTTTTATTTAGTTTTATATGTATCTGCGCCCTTTAATTAATTGACTGAGATTATAATTCTTAGTGAACAATGCATGACGTTATAATAAATCTAAACTTAAGATAAAAAAAATGACACTTAAGATACGGGAAAATTACATTAAAAAGAGTAAATGACTGTAATTCAGTGTTGCGATGAGGGCAGATATCACAGATTTGCCTTAGAATACTACACTATAACTAATAGAGTCTGATTTAACATGCACAAGTGCCTGTTGTGTGATCTGTCTGTCTTTTTTAATTTTTTTAAATATATATATATATATATATATATATATATATATATATATATATATATATATATATATATATATGAAAGATGACATTTAAATGAGTAAATGACAATAATTCTGTGTTTTGATATGTCCAGACATCACAAAATTTGCTTATTATACACTGGGAAAAAAGGATTCTGTTTTTTTTTTTTTTTTACTAAATTTTAGGTAAGTGGTTGCAAACTCTTATATGGCCTGAATTTAAACAAATTAGATGTAGTAATATTCAACTTAATTTGTTGTTTAAAGTCAGCCAAAATAAATAGTTTGCAACCACTCACCTTAAAAAATTTAATAAGTCATATGAATATTTTTTTCAGTGTAGAATACTATAACAAATAGCATCTGATATAATTTAATGAAGTATTCACAAGTATAAAAATAAGTCATTTGCCACATTTGTACAGTGCTGGGGAAATTGTGACAATCCACTGAGAATGTTTTAAAAGTGCTTATATTTGACTTTGGAAAAGGCGTAAGAGCCCTGCTTCATCTGTGCTACACAAAGGCCTATTGTGAAGGAAAATAATGTGTGTGTTTGTGCAGGCATTAAGTGCGGAGGAGCAGAGGCTGAAGCAGGTGGCTGAACTCATGCAGGTGGATGAGAGGAAACGGCCGTACAACAGCCTGATGGAAGTCCGCGAGCCCACAGAGGAGGAGATGGAGGCTTTCCGAATGAAACGCTGCCGGCCCGACGACCCCATGGCCTCTTTTCTGGGCCAGTGAACAAAAAACAAGTGTCTTTTTCCAGCAGACACCAAGATCTTATTGTCTCTTAGTGTAAAAAAAACTGCTATTGCTAAATCTGTGTTACGCAAAGATCGAACATTGGTCTCATACAAGCATGCAAATCTTCTGCTTTGTATAAATCTGCTTTTAGTCATTTGTTTTCTCATGGTTGTCCTAAAAATATGTGTGGTATTCATTACAGATACCTTTAGTCTTTAATTATAAAGCACCCCATAGCGAATAGGTTCTGTATAGTGAATCATCTGTTTTGATTTAATAATTTGTTGCATTCATTTATTTTCAAGATATTTAAAGGGACAGTTCACCCAAGAATAAATTCTGTTAATATTTTTTTCTACCCTTCACTTGTTTTAAAGCAACACAAAAGAAGATACTTTTAAGAATGTTGGAAACGTGTAACCATTGACTTCCATGGTATTTCTTTTCCTACTATGGCTGTCATGGTCACCGGTTTGCAACATTCTTCAAAATGTCTTCTTTTGTGTTAAAAAAAACCCCACAATGTCAAACTGGTTTGAAACGAGTCTTGGGCGGGTAAACGATGACAATTTAAATTTTTGGGTGAACTATCCCTTTAAATGAAATCATAATAGACAAACCTGACTAGTGTTTGACATTAAACATTTCTATTTAAACTTAAACATGTCTATGCTTGGGTTTGTTGTGTTTCTGTTTTTTCAACATGCAATCCGTGGTCAATCTTATACCCGGAACAGTGTCTGAAGTGTAAGTTTATATATTCAAGTTATACACTGCCTGGTCGGAAAAAAGTTTGGTTAATAAGCAAGAAGAGTCTATTATTGGATCTGCATTGTTGTGATTAATGTTTCTGGCAACAGTTTGATGTTATAGGGCTCTATTTTGACAGTCCACAAAACGCAGGGCGCAAACGCTTTCAGGGCGTGTCAGGATGCGTTTTTGCTAATTTAAGGACGGGAAATCTGCCTTGTGCCATGGCGCATGATCTAAAAGGGTTGAGTTTATTTTCTTATTGAGTTATAGGTGTGTTTTGAGAATAAACCAATTGGAGTCTCATCTCCCATTCCCTTTAAGACCCAGCTGCGTCGCGCCTAGAGCGCATTCGCTATTTACAGGACGCAAAGTAAGTCTAAGTGGAAAAAATGAGCATTTCACAAGCAAAAAGTTAACAGTTACAGTTTCTTAACAGAAAACTGTTAAACAGAGCATCTACTGTGTGAGAATGAGAGATAATGGAACTACTTTCAATTTCGCTCTTGGATAGGGAACCCTTTACGCACAGACATCAATTAGTCTATAAATAATTAATTGCGTTTCTTGAGCGCAAATATTCGTTTCAAAACTATATTTAAATTCAGTTCTAATTTCCAGCAAACGAATAAATGAACAATAATAACAAAATGTGCTCAAAAACCTGAGTTATGTCCTAAAACGCATGCTGTGCCCCTTATGGTCTAAAACCTGACAGGTGGGCAAATCTAAGCTTGTTTTTAATAAAACAAATATAAATATGGATATAATAAATAATACTGCTAATAATAATAACTTTATACAAAAGCAAATTGTTATGAATGAACTGAAAAAGCCTCCCGAGATGAAGACTTAAAACCAGTGATTTTTCATATTTATGTAGGCTAGAAAATAATATGTTTTGTAATATTTTATTCCTTTATATTTATATTCTATATCTATTCTTATTATATCCTGTATATGTCCTTAATATTTAATTTTTTTCATATGTAAAGATATTTGCCTATTGCTCTCGTGCGTATTAAGCAGTGCGTAAGCGAGGCGCAACTCTGCGCCGGAGTTTAGACCGGGTTAGTTTTGGTCTAATAAAAAAACTATTACAGTTTCTCAAAATAGAGACGCGCTAGCGGTCCGCCTCAGAACGCCTTCCTTTTTAGACCAGAACGCCTATGGGCGCACAAATGAGCGCTAATGCATTTGCTATTTAAACAGCGTAGTGCAACGCCTCAAAACGACTCTTGCTCCAAGCTGAAACAACCAAAAGACCACTGCGCCACGCCTTGCGCCCCACTGCGCCGGGTGTATGATAGGGCCCATAGTGTCAAAGGTTTGGCAACAATTCTTTTAACCCAGCTAAGTCAAAAATTGGAACTTCAGGATGACAATGGCAAACATTCATCAGACCTAAATTGTAAAGGACGCCTTTGTTTTTAAGCATGAACTGTCCACCAGTAGGCTTATTATCACTTAATATTATTCTGAGGTGCTTCCAATAATTAATACACATCTATGCAACTATTCATGCAAATATACTTTTAGGTCAAACATGACATGACAAATGCTCACCGTAATCAAAGCTAAAATATTATAGTGTGCAACTATTTTATTTTTTAGCCAAGCAGTGCATGAAGCCATTTTTCATTGTAAGGAGGGCTGAAGAAATAACAGCCTGAAGTTTATAAATGATCCCCTCCCCCAGTTTGTTCAATTACATCATGGATGAAGTATCTGGCGGAGCGTCCCTGCTGAAACTGGGTGGATGTTTGGAAAGTCGTGTGGAGAACTTGGAAGAAACTAATCGATTCACAAGCTTTGTTTATATTCCGCATTTTTGACTTTGGCAGAAGGGGCAGCGAGACCTTTACTTTGAACTGCAACGCAAATCTCATTGATTTTGGTGAGGGCTTTATGCAGCGCATGCTTTAAATGTGTGAGATTTATATTCTTTGATTTATTATATTTACAATATTAAATATTAATAAGTGTTGAATTATTCACAACTTGCGTGCATAATGTGATTAAAGGTGCTTGTTTTAAAAAGTAATGTACATATATAGTGAATGTACAGTTGAAATCAAAATTATTAGTCCTCCTGTGATTTTTTTTTTCAAGCATTTCACAATGAATGTTTAACAGAGCAAAGAATTGTTCACAGTATTTCCTCTAATCTTTTTTCTTCTGGAGAAAGTCTTATTTGTTTTATTTCGGCTAGAATAAAAGCAGTTTTAAATTTTTTTCGAACCATTTTAAGGTCAAAATTATTACCCCTCGAGCATTGCCTACAGAACAAACCAATGTTAACTTGCCAAATAACCCTTACTTGCCTAGTTAACCTAATTAAGCCTTTAAATTACACTATAAGCTGAATTTTAGAATCTTAAAAAACATTTAGTAAAATATTATTTACTGTCATAGCGGCAAACGTAGAAGAAATCAGTTATAAAAAATAATTATTAAACGTGTTTGCAGGATAATGCGATTAAAGCTGCGTGTGTCTGTATTACATGTTTGAACAAAAAGCCCGAGTAGAAGAGGAATCGGGCCTTCTGCTGTGTTTGCAGGCGCAGCTGCATCATGCATCAGTTACCGCTGGCTGTTTGCCTGCTGCTGTCTCTGCTGACTGTAGACTCGTCCAAGAAGGGACGCAACTTGACTATCCATTCCTCACAGCTCAGCTGCAGTCTGCCAGGCCCTCAGGGACCCCCCGGGAGTCCAGGTTCAGCAGGTCCCAGTGGAGGAATGGGCAAGATGGGGATGCCAGGTGTTGATGGGCAGGATGGAAAGGATGGAGACGGGGGTGAAAAGGGAGAGAAAGGTGAAGCATATTTGTTGTGGCTGTCATAAGGTTAATGAAAAATAAACAGTACTGTGCAGAAGTCTTGGGACCCTAGTATTTTTACAAAAATAAAAAGGGTTAAAAGTCAGTTATTTCTATATTTTTCTAAAGCATGTCAGTTTGAATGAACTCCATATACATTTGCAAACAATATTTTTGTCATTAAATTGCACTTTGCAGTTTCAAAATAGTTATATACACTCACCGACCACTTTATTAGGTACACCTTATTAGTATCAGGTGGGACCTCCGTTTGCCTTCTGATCTGCCTTAATCCTTTGTGGTAGAGATTCAACTAGTTACTGGAAATATTCCTTAGAGATTTTAGTCCATATTGACATGATAGCATCACGCAGCTGCTGCAGATTTGTCGGCTGCACATCCATGATGCGAATCTACCGTTCCACCACATCCCAAAGGTGCTCAGAAGATGGGTACACTGTGGTCATAAAGGGATGGACATGGTCAGCAACAATACTCAGGTAGGCTGTGGCGTTGACATGATGCTCAATTAGTACTAATGCCTCAACCGTTGATACAATGCAGTATGGATCCATGCTTTTCTGTTGTTGACGTAAAAAATTCTGTCCCTACCATCCGAATGTTGCAGCAGGAATCGAGACTCATCAGACCAGGCAACGTTTTTCCAATCTTCTATTGTCTAATTTCGGTGAGCCTGTGCGAATTGTAGCCTCAGTTTCCTGTTCTTAGCTGACAGAAGTGGCAACCGGTGTGGTCTTCTGCTGCTTTAGCCCGTCTGCCTCAAGGTTGGATGTGTTGTGCGTTCAGAGATGCCCTTCTGCATACCTCGGTAGTAATGAGTGGTTAATTGAGTTACAAGTTTGAGTCTGGCCATTCTCCTCTGACCTCTGGCATCAACAAGGCATTTGCGCCCACAGAGCTGCTGCTCACTGGATATTTTCTCCTTTTTGGACCATTCTCTGTAAACCCTCCAGATGGTTGTGCATGAAAATCCCAGTAGTTTAGCAGTTTCTGAAATACTCAGATCAGCCTGTCTGCCACCAACAACCATCCCACATTCAAAGTCAATTAAATCAACTTTCTTCCCCATTCTGATGTTTGATTTGAGCTGCAGCAGATTGTCTTGACTATGTCAACATAACTAAATGCATTAAGTCATTGCCATGTAATTCGCTGATTGGAAAGTTGCGTTATTGAGCAGTTGGACAGGTGTACCTAATAAAGTTGCCGGTGAGTGTATATTTCCAAACATAATTTTTTTGTCAGTAAATTGTAATTGTAATATAAAATCTAAAGCTGTTATATAACTTCAAACTTTTGTTATATGTAACATTTTTAAAAGACTTCTAAAGATGCCAAAAAAATGTATCCATTCCCAAATGTAAGGTGAACAGGGCCGCCCTGGGTATCCCGGCAAACATGGACCACTGGGACGGCCAGGACTTGTCGGAAAGGCAGGTGTGAGGGGTCCCAAAGGTGTGCGAGGGCCTCCCGGAGTGTCCGGAGCTGCTGGGGTCAAAGGAGAGCCGGGAGATGTTGGAGAAACTGGTGCTCCTGGAGGCTGCGACTGCGGAGCTGAAGCACGATCTGCTTTCTCGGTTGCCGTGACCAAGAGTTATCCTAAAGAACGAACTCCCATCCGCTTCAACAGGATATTAATGAACGAGGGCGGACATTACAACTCCACCAGTGGCAAGTTTAACTGCGTTATTCCCGGTGTTTATTACTTTACGTACGACATCACATTGGCGAATAAACACCTGGCAATTGGACTCGTCCACAACGGCCAGTATAAAATCCGAACATTCGACGCAAACACCGGAAACTATGATGTGGCCTCGGGATCTACGATTCTCCGGCTGCAGAAAGGAGATCAGGTGTGGCTTCAGATCTTCTACTCAGAGCAAAATGGGCTGTTTTTCGATCCGTTCTGGACTGACAGCCTTTTCACAGGATTTCTCATTTTTGCTGATCAGGCTGAACCACCGAATGAGAAGATGACGAATAATTCTGGATCATCATGATTTTGGGTTTAAAATGAAACTCTGAAAGGAACAAGTTATTTGTCGGAAAAAAACTCATTTTACAACTCTCCAAGAGTTGATAATTTTGACTTTTACCATTTTTAAAATCTTTTCATTCCTTCTGGCGAGAGCACTATTAGCTTAACTTTGCATAAATCATTGATTTGAAATAGACCATCAATATAATTTAGCTACAAAAAAAACTAAAAAGTATTAAAATATTTTCTATTTAAAGCTTGACTCTTCTGTAGTTACATCATGAACTAAGACTGATGGAAAATTTAAAGTTCCTATTTTCTAGACTGTGTATTATACTATGTATTATACTCTCATTAGGCGTAATAATCAAGGAACTTTGCTGCTGTACCTGTCACAATTACCAGCGATCCCGCCACCGTTGCTTGCCTGACTATTCAGCTAAATAAACCTGCGTTTGGATCTGCACTCCCTCTTCAGCGTCTCTTCACATTACAGAATTATGCTGAGATGCTCGGGCAAGCAACGGTCAACACAGGGGCAAACAGATGTATACAGGGAACCAAGAGTCATGGTCAATAAACAGGCAGATGGTCAGGCAGCAGACTACGTAAAACAAACAAAACAAAGCAAGATTTAAACATGAAAAAGCAAGGCAAGTTAAACGCATCATAATGTTCACAACACTGCTTACAAGACTCAGCATTGAAGTGTGTGTGTGTGCTGTATAAATAATCCTAGTAATCAGTTCATGAGTAGCTTCAGCTGTGTCTGTCTGCAAATATGGGGATCTAGGCCAGGTGTGTGAGTGGTGCATGACTGGATCTTGTAGTCCATTTAATGGAGGATTTGTAGTTCTATGCAATAGTGTGTGTTTACCAGCGATCTGTGCAGGCTGAATCGATGGTGATTGTGACAATATCATGGCTGCAGTAGGCAAAATTATATTACGCAGTGCTATTATCTTATTACTTAGCTGTGGACTATTTTCAGGCACTGTGAAATATCATTGCGAAATGTTACCATACATTTACACTGCCGCCAGCAAGACCATCAAAATAGCCAGAAGTCATTCAATTTCAATGGAAATCTGTACAGTGCTTTTAGACGGTGTGATCATTGGGAAAAATTGTAATCAAGTCAAACTTATAGTAATGAGCTTTCGGAAACAAACATCAATAGTATCTGTCTGCGAACTGCAAGAGATGGGCATCACTTGTATTAGAGGCGTAACTAAGTTATCGAGATCCTATTAAACCATGTAAGCGGTCACAACGAGATGGTGGAAATAATACTTTCCAGAGAACAAATTCAGCAAATGTTTTCATGCGTTTCCTCAAAATTTATCCACAACCTATTCATTTGATATATTATTTATTATTCATTTAGCGACTCCACACGCTGACTTGTTCACCTGTTTTGTCATGACAGTTAGCCTACTCGGCGTCGCACCCTGTTGTTGCAAATAACAGTACATTGGCGAGCTCATCAAGCATGAAAACCTCCGCAACTTGAGTATTTGTAGACGTTTATAACTGTGATGGTGGGGTTTAGGGTTGGAGTTTTTGTAGACATGTATAACTGTGAGGGTTGGGTTTAGGTTTGGGGAAGCTGTAGACATTAATAACTGTAATGGTTGGGTTGGGCTAGGTGTAGACATTAATAACTGATAGGTACAGTGCCATCTTATCAACAACATAGTTTAGACATGTGGGTCTCAATAAGTTCAAGTTAAGCCTCTACTACAAGTTGTGCCCCTTTTATGTTACGCCCCTCTCTTGCAGTTTGCAGACAGACCCTATATGAATGTACAAGTCCACCTCTTTAGGTGATTCCAGAGCAGGGGTCACCAACCTTTATGAGAGCTACTTCTTGGGTACCGATTAATGGGGAGATTATAATAACATAACATAATTATACTTTATGTTTTTGGTAAAAATTAATGCTATTCATCCATGTGAAGACACTGATCATGTTAATGATTCTCACAAAAGTTATCAACAATGATTTAACAGGGTAGCAAATACCTTGTATTTAATGTATCAATGTGCAACACTTTATTTTTATATATCTCTGCAAGTATTTACATTTTTAAATGATTACTTCTATATTATATGAAGCTTACTGGTAAGTGGTACTATGGTGAGCTATTTTTAGAACAGGCCTGCGGGCAACACAAGTGATCCTCTCAGGCTACCTGGTGCCCGCGGGCACCATGTTGGTGACCCCTGTTCCAGAGAATGCAGTCAAATGAACTTTGGTTCCGACCACATTAATTCACTAGCAAAATGAAACCAGAGTTTAATTTTTTGCTTTGCGGGTTTCCTAATTTGTAATGTAGGATGCAAACAAAGAAATGTTATTTTGAAGACAAAGGCAATTAGATTTGCTCTACGAACAGCATGTTAAAATAAGACTAGCACTTAACAAGTGAACACAAAACCCTCACTGCACAAACAGCTTTTAACTGGTACATTTCATGAAAACATGTTCGATTGTCAGAGAGTCAACAGCAGGGCTGGAGCTAATGACATTATCGCCGGCAGAGGTGTGAACGCATGATTAGATTTGGGCATTGATCCGAATTGTTATTGTTATCAAATGATCCCTGAAGCCAATGTTTACAGTTTCTTCAAATCAGTAGAAAAACAAAAGGACAAAGCCGAGACAAGAGAAAGAGAGATGTGGAGTGATGCACTTATAAGAGAGTAACGTGATCTGTCCATATGCTTGATCCCAATCTCAGGCCCCAAAAATCAAAACACCCTTTCACCACAATGGACTTTTCACCACAAAGGACCTTTAGCCACATTAGTCTCCACGATACTGGACACACATGACCTTTGATCTTGAACAGGTCTGTTAATGTTAATGATTCTTTTTTCTGTTTTTTTTTATTGTTTATTTTCTATTTACAGCTAATCTTGTATTTCACTCTGGTTTAAAGGTTTACTATGACCTTGTCCTGTTGACACATGTTAGTAGAATTCTGTCCAAAATCCTAAAAATCTGAAGGAACATTTTGACCAAACAGCAGGCTGGTGTCTTCATAAACTGAGCATGCGGTATGAGGAAATGATTGAGAAAATACAAGTATTTAAAATATAATAATAATAATAATTAAGGGTGACAAAGTGGCTCAGTGGTTAGCACTGTCACCTCACAGCAAGAAGGCTGCTGGTTTGAGTCCCGGCTGGGTCAGTTGGCATTTCTGTGTGGAGTTTCCATGTTCTCTCCATGTTGGTGTGAGTTTCTTCCAGGTGCTCCGGTTTCCCACACTGTCCAAATACGTGCACTATAGGAGAATTAAAAAAACTATATTGGTGTGTGTGTGTTTAAATGAGTGTGTATGGATGTTTCCCAGTACTGGGTTGCAGCTGGAAGCGCATCCTGTGAAAAACATATGCTAGATAAGTTGGCAGTTCATTCCACTGTGGCGACCCCTGATAAATAAAGGGACTAAGCTGAAGGAAAATTAATAAATGAATAACAATTAGGACAAACAGATAAACATAATATATATTAACGTATATAACATTAAGTAATATTTCAATAAATAAATGACAAGTTTGTGGAATTGTTTGTGCAAAATTTTTTTTAAAGTTTCAAATGATTATAAAACAAACGTTTGATAAAATAAGTTTAAATAAATATTATCATTGGGATTAATCAGTAATAAAAGTTTTATTAAAACAATTAAATATAAATTTAATTTAAATGAAAATATTAAAATAAATGTATGCATAAAGAAATTAATGAATACAGTACTAGGAAAACAAGTAATAAAAAAGTTATTATTTTACTCAATATTACATTTTTGACCCATTTATAAAAATAACTTTTTAAAGTTTAATATCTTTATACTAAGAAAATTATATATTTAATTTTACTATTCGATTTTCCCTACAGATGATCATATTAAAAGTTGGAATCTGAAAGATTTGTTGTCATAAACAGAGCAGTTATTGAGGCTGAGTTCACAGTCAAATGTAAATATTATGTAAAGATATTACGTGTATGTGTTGTTTGAGTCATGGATAAATCTCTCCCACTGCAAACATAATCTTATGCACGCACGAATATTATACAAACACATCTTAACAGAACTAAAGCAAAGTTCAGTCATTGCTGTATCTAAAATATAAGTATTTCTTCTTTCCAGGTATTTCTGTCACCAAATATGGAAATGTGAGCTTTAAAAGGCGTATGATGTACGTCAACGATGACGAAATACTCTGATTTCCGTACGTCTTAGCACTTTCCACTCTGATTGGTGGAAGCATCTTCAAGCCCCTCCCATTCTCCGGTTTCTACTTCAGAGAAAGCACGGAGTGTTCTTTGACAGTAGAGCCAAACCATTTATCGTTTGGTGGGTAAACATCGCGTTGCAAAATTGGCCGTTTTGTAGTTTTTGCTACACGTTTTGATTTATTTATTATTTAGGTATGATAAAACCAAGATTATAATTTCATTAATATAAGCAATACTTAAATGATTGTGTGATTATATCAACTTACAAAACTCAAATCTTGGAACTCCCCTGTTAAACTATAGTTCACGTGTCAGCCTGGAATATGATGACACTTCTACCGGCATTTTTTCCATACAGCGAAAAGACAACGAAACTTGTCTAAGTAGCGTTAAAATGGAGAGTGTTATATAGGTTGACTTAACTTTTTCATCGTAAAGCGATTAGATTAAGTGAATTATTGTAAAGGACGAACGACTGGAGAATAATAATAATGTATCCCGCCCGGCGCTGTTCATCACTGTTTCACCGAGACCTGGCCGCAGTCTGTCTGTCATCATTGGGGACACATCCGAAAAAATCCGCTCAACCGAAGAAAAACAGCCTTCAGAGTTCACGACACCGGTCAAACTCATCGCCTCTGCTTCTCCGTCGTTTACAAGGTGATTAAGATTTCTTTACACATTCCTCTCGATTCCTCTCACAGCCGGTCGATACCTGTGTTTCAAAACTTTGAGTTCCCTTTGAAGACAGCAGGTGATGCGGAATGCGCAATTAACGCCCAAAAGCTGTCTAGACAAGCAGTTTACAGGTTCAAGACTAACTTATTGTGGTAAAGTTGGTTTTATATTCGCACATTAGTTTATTTTTGAACAGTGAAAACTTGTAACAAGGTGCCTATATTGTACTTTGAATATTCAGTGTAAAATAGCATGTAATTATGCTATTATAAAACAACATTGGCACCATTTTATTGATTGTAAACAATACTTTGGTAGTCATTGGCTGCTAATATGATTTTTCCCTTTTTATAATTTGCAAAGAATACTTTTATGAAATTCTATTATTAAGAAGAAAGCCCAAATGTGTAAATTTAAAGCCAACTTTACCTTGATGGGTGTAAATCAGTTTATTTGTGAGATGATTTAGGACCATCTGAATGATTATATCATATAACGTGTCAATCATGCTGTAACGGGTGACTCATGTATAGTGGGAGTGATGATGACTTGTCTTTTGCATCCTGTTATGTGTGAGAAATGACTAGTTTCTCATAACAAGGTCATAGTAACTCATTTGTCTGCTTATAAAAGATGTTTTGATTATTGACAAAGTAGAACAATACAGTCAAAAAATGTTGTTACCTTATACCTTAAAATTACATTTACTTAATTTATTTTAAAGTTAATGTTTTGTACAAAAGATGTTACGTTGGGGGCAGCACGATGGCGTAGTGGTTAGCAAGATCACCTCACAGCAAGGACACTGGTTTGAGCCTCGGCCAGGTCAGTTGGCGTTTCTGTGTGGAGTTTGCATGTTCTTCCCACGTTGGCGTGGGTTTCTTCTGGGTGCTCCGGTTTCCCCCATAGTCCAATGACATGCGATACAGGTGAATTGGGTTGGCTAATTGGCAATAGTGTATGAGTGTGAATAAGTGTGTATGGATGTTTCCCAGTGATGGGTTGCAGCTGGAAGGGCATCCGCTGTGTAAAACAACAGGTTGCCGGTTCATTCCACTGTGGCGACCCTGGATTAATAAAGGGACTAAGGCTAAGCCAAAAAGAAAATGAACAAATGAATGTATGTTGAGTTGGGGGTAGGTAGCACAGTAGGTAGCGCTGTCGCCTCACAGCAAGGTCGCTGGTTCGAGCCTCGGCTGGGTCAGTTGGCATTTCTGTGGGGAGATTTCATGTTCTCCCCGTGTTAGCGAAAGGGACTAAGCTAAAAAAAAAAAGAATGGATGTTATGAGTTGGTGTGTAATTAAGATCTGGTTTATATTAGTGCATGGTTTGGGATTAAAATATTTTTTTATTACGATTGGTAATTATGATTTGGTTTATATTAGTACCTGGTTTGGAATTGGTAAAAAAAAAATATATAGGAGTTTGAAATGCTGCATTTATCTGCTCAAATATACAGTAAAAAATGACAAATTAACACAACCTTGATATTTTTAGATTTATTTTAAAGTGGAATTTACTTTAGACTTAAGTCACATGATGTTTTTCAGAAAAATATACCGATTTTCTTATCATTGATCATAAGAACAGTTATTGTATTCAATATTTTGTAGAATTAGCAGTTTTTATTTAAGATACAATGGTTTCTAACAAAATAATAAATTGCCTAATAATAATAATGGCTAAAATAAAGCTTTCTTTTCTTTCAAAATCTTACTCCAAGCTTTTAATATGTAGTTTATGATACCTAGTGCATCAAACATAACCTTTTTATAAAATCTAAGTGAAAAAAGTGGCTTTATTACATGTCATGATTTTTTTTTATTCAGACATAGTTCACTTATGTATTTCGATTCTCGTCACTGAAGAGCAATGTTATTTATGCTGTTATAGGAATTCAAAATAAAAAAACAAGCTTTTATTTTTTATTAATAAAATTACATGCATTTATTATTTAAATAAAAGTATTTTAACTTTACAGTTTATTAGCTTGAATAATCCTTTGCTTTTTGTAATTCTTATTATTTATTTCAATAATCATTTTAGTACTAAGTCAACTGCAAATGCAGTGTTTAGTTTTTGGTTGCATTTTTAAAGTTAAAATTCATTATCAGACTTATATTCAACCGTTTTTTCATGACTTTAATTGTTTTTTTAATTAATAGCAAGGTGAAAGAAGCTTTCAATTCTCATAAGACGATACTCATTTAAAGTTACAGTTCTGTAGAAAGTATTCTTGTTATAATATTATTATATTTATTTTTTTTAATATTGTTTGTTGTGTCAGTGTGTTCTGTACTTGAATCTATTCTCGTGCACCTTCCCAGTAACATGATAGTCCAAGCTAAAGGTCAGCAAACAGTAACAGCACCCTAATGGTTCACTCCTCAAATTGAACCGTTTTTCTACGCTATCAGATTCTGATGTGGTCTCTCGACTCATTTTATATTTAACAAGCTCGTCTTTTGCGTCATTTGTGCAGTTGACTCACAGCATAAAACAGTAAGGACACATTGTGAATGAATGCATCTGTTCTCTGATATTGAAAAGAAAGAGGTTGACAAGCGTGTGGTATTTTAATCCACAAGTTACAAAGAGATAAAACTCAGTGCAGTGTAAGTGAATCCGGATCTGTGCGCACAAAGCCCCCTGTAGGGCAGCTCTTGTGTAAGGGATTTGACCTGGATCAGGACGAGGTCTGAGAACCAGGACGTTATGTAAGTTGGATTGAATAAGCTAAAACAAAAAAAAGTAGTTCCAGTAAATGCAGGGATATGAACAATCATAAAAATGAGCATTTATAATGATTTTTTTTAGTTGTCTGCATATATACGAGGGCTGCATGATATTGGAAAAAAAAACTGACATTGCAATATTTTATTTTTATGCAATATTTATTGTGATATTCTATATAAATTCACTAGATGAAATGTATAGCTGTATTTGGAGAGAATTGACAAAATTTTACATTGATTACTATGAGTTTGTAGAGAGCATCGGCATTAAATACACCAAACCAATCAAAAGTATTGATAAAATAGAGCAAAAATATAAATGAAAAACACCAACAGATGTTTCTTTTTCTCTGGGAATCTAGCAGTATTCAGGTGCACTAATTGAGTTTTCAAATATAAAATAACAGTGAAGTTTTCATTGTGTGTAAATATACATAAATGCAATTAATCTACAATGCAATGTGTTTAAAGTTAAAAACATTATAATTTCTTGTTCACGAATGCTTTAAATATTTACACAATAACGCGCCTTAAAAACAAAATCTAATTGTGATTTATCTGATCAAAATTGCTACTTAAAATGTGATTTACCATTTCATAAAATAGCTACAGGTTCGATGTGGAGGTTTTAACATCACCAAAGAGCTATCAAGTATAACCACAAAGTATGCTACTGTTTATTTAAAACCTGTTGCCATTTGTTTTCCAATAAAGTTCTTAGTAGTGATGAAAAAAAAAACTACAGTATTTTAAATTCAATTAAATTAAATGAATTATATATATATATATATATATATATATATATATAATCTTATATATTATAAAGATATATACCTTTAAACCTTAACCTTGGATGTGTCTCGCTCAATTTCTATGTTGAATATAGCCCCGGGCAAAGGTGTAGCTTCTCATTAAATTATTTAAGCATAGTTTTCAGGTTATAATTGGTGTGAAATGTCTTCCATAATATGGTTGACAGCGTGTATGCTAAACAAAAAATAGCTTTTAGAGAGTACATTTGTCACCAATTATCACACGCAATAATTTTACGCATCCCCAGGTTTGCACACCCTGCAGAACGCTTCGTTATCTTACATAATGTGTCAAATGAAGTGGTAAATGTCAGAACGATGTGCAAATGGCGCATCAGTTGCGTAACGAGGCTTTATAAGCTCTTGATGGTATGGAATAGAGTACATCTATATTTATTTTTTGCTTATTTGCTTTGGGTTATGGTTTAAAAATTGTTAAGCCTTGGCAATCAATTTAATTTAGGATTTTCCTACAGTGTTTATTAATGTGTTGATGTTCATTTATAAATATAAATCTTTGTTACATTGTTGACTTTCCATAATAAATTGTCTATTTTTTAATAAAACATTTTTTTCTTGATCTTGTGTATTATGGTTTGGGATTAGAAAATTATACATTTATTTATATAATTATATTTGAGTTTCAAATACTGCATTTATCTGCTCAAAAATACAGTTTAAGATTTTTTTTAGGTTTATTTTAAAGTGGAATTTATTTATGTGATGATAATCTGAATTTATATTTTTACTTCAGACTTAAATGCCACACAATTATTCAGATATCAATATGCTGGTTTGATTATCAATAAATCATAATAAGCATTTATTTTAAATAAAAAGATTTCTAAAAAAAAAAAAAAAGTTAGAATAGCTTTTATTAACCAATTTTGCTAAAATAAAGCTTTAATTTCTTTTTAAAAAAATGTCACTCTCTACTTTTAAAAAGTAGTTTTCTTTTTAGTTCATGATACCTAGTGCATATTATATTAATACATTGTATGGGATTAGTAAAAAATAGAAATGTATTTAGCTTATGATTACATTTGAGTTTCAAACGCTGCATTGATCTGCTGGAAAATACAGTGGAATAAAATGGAAATTATTCATGTGATGATAAACTGAATTTATATTATTACTTCAGACTTCAATTCCACCAATTTTTCACTTATGCTGATTTGCTTATCAATGAATTGGGGTTGCACAGTTTGGAGAAAAAACTGTAATTGTGATTTATCTGATCAAAATTGCTATTTAAAATGTGATTTACCATTTCATAAAATAGCTACAGGTTTGATGTGGTGGTTTTAACATCACCAAAGAGCTATCAAGTATAACCACAAAGTATGCTACAGTTTATTTAAAACCTGTTGCCATTTGTTTTCCCAATAAAGTTCTTAGTAGTGATGAAAAGTTAAAAAAAATAACTAGTGTTTTAAATTCAATTAAATTAAATGAATTATATATATAATCTTATATATTATAAAGATATATACCTTTAAACCTTAACCTTTAAAACCTTTACATATAGATTGTGTTACATTTTTCACATTGTTCATGATGATGTGCTTAAAAACTGTTAGAACTTTCAAAAACGATATGCTTGTTAACAATTTTGATAGCGCATTGAAATAAATGCAGCTTTTGTGATTTGAAAATTTCAGTTTAATAGCTGGATTAATCATCCAGGCCTAAAATATGCCTTCTAAAATATAGCCACTTTTATTAGCCAGTTTTGCTGAAATAAAGATTTTGTTTCTTTAAAAACTTTACATTTCTTTTTAGTTTATGATACCTAGTGCAACTAAATTCACCAAACATAACTTTATTATAAAATGTTGATGACAAAAAGTGACTTTATTAAATGATAGCCTAATAAACCATCTACCTCAATCCATAAATTAAATTAAAAGTGAACTGTTCCTGTCAGCCACGTGTGCACATATATGCCCAGGCACACATCGGGTCCCTCTCGTGATTTTCAAATGAGTCATTGTTCAGAATGAATGGCGAGGGAAGCACAGACACACTGGCTCATTCAGGAACCCTTTTGTCTAGAAACACACACTCTGATACACGCACTGTCACATCCGCAACCCCCAGAATATTCCCATATACAAAAGCCAAACAGTTTAATGGATGCTAGTGTTCTGCTGGGTCCGTTAACTCATTTCCTACACTAACCCACTGGATCGCCATTGGATTAATCTAAAGAGAAGATTGCGCCTTCAGTTCAACAGCATCTGAGACATCCGGTTAAAAAAGGATAAAGAGGTATTTTAAAAAAAAATTTCTAAGTCATAATTGCATGTGATTTAAAAATCTAAAATTATATTGGTTTTAACTGTATAATCACTGACTGAACAATTACTAAGCAATGAGCAGCATTACCCGTGAGTATTCAGCACTTGACTATTACATTAATAACTGGAAAATCTTTACTTGTCATGTATAAATAACAGCAAGATTCTGCTTTTACAACGTGAGAGTCTATATACTATATAATGGGTGAGATGTAGAAGTAATTTAACTGAGGAGGCAGACGGAGCAGGATGGATTCAGATGGTAAATGTAAGCTAGATGAATCAAAGCTATGTGTGTGTGTCTGGTTATAATATTTTGTTAAGCTGCGTTTAAAGTACGTGAGTTATCGTGAAAAGTGCTATACAATTAAACTTGAATTGGGCTGAATATTTAAATGAATACTGTTGATAAATATGACTACGTTATTGATTGAGTTTTTTTGACTTGATATATGTCATTGTTTATATTTTCTCAATGCATTTTTTGTACACACTCAGAAATAAAGGTACAAAATATGTCACTGGCGTTGTTCCCTTTTAAAAGGCACATTTTTGTAACGTAAGGGTGGACATTAGTACATTTAGGGTACACTTTTGTACCTTTAAGGTACTATGAGGCACACATTTGTACTTTTTAGGTATTAATATGTACCTTTAAGTACTTGGTAAAAGGGACCATCCAAGTGACCGATTTTGTACTTTTACTTCTGAGAGTGTAGTGCTTCAGTGTGAGAAAAGTGCCTTATAAATAAAATGTATTAATATTTTTAGTAGTAGTATTAGTAGTCGTTGTAATATTATAATTATAATGTAGTATGAAATAGAATTATTTAATGTTTGTGAAAGATAAATGCTGTATTTATTTGATCAAAAATACAACAATATTGTAAAATATTTAATCATTTCAAATGTAAATTAACCTTTTTTTCAACATTATGCTTGTTTTTATAGTGATTTTTAATCTATAAATCACATCCTCTCTAATTAAAAATGTTTATGTCTTAAATGAAATAAACACTTTTGTTGTGGTTAGTGCTAGTATAGTGTGTAGACGTGTAGTGTAACGGTTAGTGTTATTTGATGACAAATATTTGTGCTGCACACATGTATACTGTCATTCTTTTGGTATATTGCTAAGCATTTACCCCTTGCCTAGTTGTGGTTGTTTACTGAACTTAGAAAACAAGTATCTCACCCTCATGTCTTTTTTAATCTTTTTATTATTGTTCACTAGGCTAAGTTCTCGTGGGCTGCCTAAAAAACTAATTAATGTGGCTGTTTCTTGTCTGCAGGGAGATCAGGGTTCCCTACAGCACTGTTTGTTCTTGATATTGCATTAGCGAGCGAGGCTTGGTTGTCATGGCAGACAGTATATATACATAACATTATATTTATATTATAATTATATTAAAATATAGTATATAATAGAATTATTTAATGTTTGTCAAAGACATATGCTGCATTAAATACAGCAAAACAGCAATATTATAAAATATTTAAACATTTCAAATATGAATTGGCTTTTTTTCGACAATTTGCTTGTTTTTATAGTGATTTTTGATCTATAAATCACATCCTCGCTGATCAAATGTTTATGTCTTAAAAAATAGAAACTTTTGTTGTGGTTAGTGCTATTATAATGTATAGACATATAGTGTAACAATGGTTAGTGTTATTTGATGACAAATATTTGTGCTATATGTATGCTGTTATTAAAGTAAAGGCCTACTGGTTGTGGATGTTTAACTGAACTTAGAAAGTAAATATCCCATCCTCATACCTTTCTAAAACCTTTTTATTACTGTTACTAGGCTAAATTCTTGTGGGCTGCTTAGGAAACTAATAAAGGTGGCTGTTTCTTGTCTGCAGGGAGATCAGTGTTCCCTCCAGCCCTGTTTGTTCTTGAGATTGCATTTGTGAGCGAGGCTTAGTTGTCATGGCAGACAGTAGAGTCAGCGGTTTCCACAGCTGCAGTTAAGCCATTGTCTAATATGATGATTAATTTACATGCTAGCATCCAGAGGTCTAACTAGCTAATGAGGTAAATGAAATATTATCTAAGTTAGTATGCAAGCCAGCAAACATGTGCACACTTATGCAAGAATCTTAACATGTGATTCATGTCTGACTTCACCTTTAAACAAGTCTAGACACATGCTGAGACATCGCTCTGTCAACCACACAATCTTCTTTCTCAACTTATCGATGCATTCAGAGTAGTGCTTTTTTAGCATGTTAATAATAACACTGAGATTTTAAATAATAAAAGTAATAAGTAAAACATTTTAAGTTTTGTATTATAGACCCACAAATGCAAAACCCATGATAAGCAACCGAACCAGTGCTTGCGTCTGCACTTTAAATAGCTTCCATGTGCCGTCATGCTACTGTTTATATTGTCATACACAGTGTACTGCACTTCTATTTATATCTCCATGGCTGCTGTTTGTTTTGGAAGAAGTTCTGCGTGTCGCCTTTCATGTACTACTGTGTATTCTGCATTGAAACATGCTATATTTTTCTATAATGATTAAAATAGACAAAGTCAAAGTGCCTTATGCATTTTCAGATGCTACCTTCCATATAGTGCAGGGGTGCCAAACTCAGTTCCTTGAGGGGCGCAGCTCTGCAGAGTTTAGCTTTAACCCTGATTAAACACACCTGATCTAAATAATTGAGTCCTTTAGGCTTTTTTTTTTAAACATACAGGTATGTTGGAGCAGGGTAGGAACTAAACATGATATAGTTTAAAGCGATTGGCAGAGCTCACCTCTCAAAGGCCAAACTTTCAAAAATATAGAGTTAATTGTTACTGAGAGAAAATACCTGTTCACGCGATGCGTTATAAGAACATTCAAGTGTTCTTGAGCTTAGATGGATGTATTTTCTATTCATTTTCAGTGATTATGAATCTGTAAAGTTGTGTTTGTGTGTGTGTGTGTCTGCAGTGTGTCAGATGGGCAGCAACAGCAGCAGTAGACTCTTCAGTACTCTGGCCCAGACTCTGAGCAGCGCTGCATTGACAGACCCACATGTGGATGCTGATGACTATGAGTATGAGCAGGCCGATCCAGACGTGCTGCTGCGTGAGTGCGGAGAGGTTTTGAGGAATCGACCGCCTCGACTGCACCGGGAGTTCATCATGACCAGAGCCTGTTCACTACAGAATTCACCCCTCCGCATCATGCAGTGGAATATTCTAGCTCAAGGTACACCGTCTTTCTGCTTGCGTCATGTACTCATAGTTGATTTATAGGAGGTAACGTAATCCTGGGGTTTTTCCACTCGCTTCCGTCACTGTGCTTAAGTTAAAGCAAATTATTCAAGTATGTTTTAAAAATACTGGTGAAACATTTTAGGTTTAAAATCATAAATACAGCATTGTTCAGTAGTAGGGGTCTGTACATTTAAATATATATATATTACTAAAATTTAAAAATAGCTATTATTGTTTCAATGTATTTTAAAACGCAAGTTATTCCTGTGAGGGGAAGCGTAATTTTCTGCCTCATTACTCTAGTTTTTATTGTCACATGATCCTTCAGACATCTTTCTAATCTGCTGATTTGCTGATCAATTATTATCAGTGTTATGCTGCTTTATTTTA
Organism: Danio rerio; assembly: GCF_052040795.2. NCBI lineage: Eukaryota > Metazoa > Chordata > Actinopteri > Cypriniformes > Danionidae > Danio > Danio rerio. The sequence goes on from NC_141034.1 coordinate 50,346,766, forward strand.
AAACTGGGATATAAGGCAGAGATAGAGATGAATTAAAATCATTTACTTAAAATGAAACATTTTTTTGTTTCAAACTTTTAATACTGCATAAAGATATAAATGTAAGATATAATGTAAAGAAGTACATAAAACAATAAACAAATTACTTTTCCACAGTGTCAAGAAATCATGTGGTAAAGCTAAACTGTAATTACTATAAAAAGATCTTGTTTTAAACATACAAAATTTTTATCTGAAGTTAATTAACTTTCTTAATCAGAAGCCATTAAAATAATAATTAAATATTTGCAACAATTATTGTGAAAAGCACTTAAACAAATAAACTTGAATTGAACTGAATAAAATGACTTGACAAATTAAGATAAAAATATAAATTAAAAACCAGTAATTCAGTCTATATATAGAAATCAGAGCGAAATTCGTAATCATTTAACGTAATCTCAACTGAAAAATTTAAATAGCATGGGACAGAGTAGCTCCTTCCCTTTAAAAAAATGTTTTGTTTTTGTCACTGCTCTGCCAGTGAGAGTAGTTGAGCTCAAGTGCATCAAATGAAAAGCGTCTTGAAGGGGGCGGGGCATGTCAGACAACAGAGAGCATTTGATTGATCAAGATTTGATGAAAAACTAAAGTATGAGATGACTTGAAAAAAAAGTTAGTCGATTAAGAAGCTTTGGATTTTTATACCAGTTTTACATTTTCTAAACATGATTTTTTTCACTGTTTTGGAGCACACTAGCTAATCAATATCCTTTAAACCTATAGACTAAAGCTAACATCTAAAGTTTTTTACATTCAATTTTTTCGAGACCTTTAAGACCCCGCAGGCACCATGTAATTTAGACTGTTAAAACAATTACTCAGGCTGCATCTGAAATCGCATACTTCCATACTATATATTAAGTTAAAAACAGTATGCGAGCTGAATAGTATGTCCGAATTCATAGTATTGAAAAAACAATATGCGAGAAGTACCTACTAATTCCAGCGAGATTCTGAAATGCACATCTAATTCGCTTGTTAAGTGTGACGTCACGCGAAGCGGCTTCCGGATCCAAGCTCTCTATAAAACTGTATGGGAAGACTCAACAAATGGTAATAATAATCATTTATAAAGTGCTGTAATACTTTCGAAAATCACGATCGCAATATATATATATATATATATGTCCATGCCTAATATCCGATGGCCAGAACATCCGTGTGAAGCGACGAAACTGATGTGGGTAGATCACAAGATAATGACAAATGAAGGATGTAGCACATACGAACTTCGTACTACTAACATTCATACTATAGAACGTACTTCTCTAACAGTTGTGTATTAAATTATCAAATTAAGCACCTACTCGACTAGTAGGCCATTTGAGACAGCCTTAGTGATACTAAAAACACTCAAAAGTGATCTTCTCAATCTTTTTCTTGTGTATCTTCAGCTCTTGGCGAAGGCAAAGATGGTTTTGTGCGCTGTCCAATGGAGGCGTTGAACTGGTCGGAGCGCAAGTATCTCATCCTAGAAGAGATCCTCACCTACAGGCCAGACGTGTTGTGTCTGCAGGAGGTGGAGCATTACTTTGACACGTTCCAGCCTGTGCTCTCCAGCCTGGGCTATCAGAGCAGCTTCTGCCGCAAACCCTGCTCCCCCTGCCTGGACGTCCACAATAACAACGGCCCAGACGGCTGCGCTCTGTTCTTCAACCGCCGCCGCTTCCAGATGCTCCACACGGCGCATCTCAGACTCTCCGCCATGATGCTCAAAACCAACCAAGTAGCCGTCGTCGCTACGCTTCGATGTAAGCTCACAGGACAAGTTTTCTGTGTCGCCGTAACGCATCTTAAAGCACGAAGCGGATGGGAAGCATTTCGTAGTGCGCAAGGAGCAAATCTCCTCCAGCAGCTTCACGAAATAACCTCCCAATCAAACCCAGAGATGCATCAGGACGACCAAACAGAGGGTATTCCTTTGATAGTGTGTGGGGATTTTAATGCAGAGCCCAACGAGGAAGTGTATCGGCATTTTAGGAGTTCTTCATTAGGGCTAGACAGCGTTTATAAATGTCTAAGTGACGACAGGACCACTGAGCCGCCTTATACAAGCTGGAAAATCCGGCCTAGTGGAGAGTGCTGCTCCACGCTGGACTATATTTGGTATTCGGAGAAAGCCTTCGAGGTGGACGCTGTGCTGAGGATACCGAGCGAAGAGCAGATCGGCCCGGACCGGCTTCCTTCATTTCATTATCCGTCAGATCATCTGTCTCTGGTGTGTGACCTCAGCTTCAGTCAGCAGCCTCATAGGCTCATGTAGCTGTCAATCATTCATGCAGACGTTATTAGAGCTTGTGTGTGTGTGCGCGTGTGTGTTTGTCTGAATGTGAGAATGCATTAGTTGTATTATAGCGCAGAATGTAACTTATTCACATACACCTTATTTGTATGGAGGACGAAACCTGCAAAAACAATAAATAAATAAGCAAATAAATAAATACACAAATTCCTGCATAAGACAATAAATAAATAATTAAATAAATAAATTTAAAATATGCACATAAAAACCAATAAATGAATAAATATACACACAAATTACTGCATAAATTTAAAAAAATAATAAATTAGCAAATAAATTAATTAATTAATAAATAAATACACAAATTCCTGCATGCATAAAATAATTTTAAAAATGCAAAAAAAATAAATGAATAAGTAAATACGCAAATAAAAAAATTAATAAATAAATACACCCATTCCTGTATAAATAAAACAAATAAATATGCAAATAAATAAATTGACAAATTCCTGCATAAATAAAACAATTAAAAATATGCAAATAAATAAATAAATTGACAAATTCCTGCATAAATAAATAAATAAATAAATAAATAAATGTATATATAATTCTACAAATTCCTGCGTGAATAAATATATAAATAATTAGTTGTGCGGTGTAAAAGCGGGAAGAATCTATTTTCAGTTTACCATTGCCTTATTCCACCAACATCCGTGTAATTTATTTAATTATTAATCTGCCCACACTATTTATATATTTATTTATGCAGGAATTTGTGTTTTTCATGTATATTCAATTATTTATTTGCATAAATATTCATGCCAGAATATGTGGATTTATTTATTAATTAATTAATTTATTTATTTATTTTTTTGTTGGTTTTGCAGGTTTCGTCCTCCATATATTTAGACCTGCTGATGTAGGTCTAAAGGGGGTAGTTCGCACAAAACTGAAAATTTTGTCATTATTTTATTTTCATTCAAATCTGTTTGAGTTTCTTTCTGCTGTTATCTGAAACTATAATTAAGATGTTTTGAAGAAAGCTGGCAACCAGGGACTTTTACAGTATCTATTTTTCCTACATTCAAAATAAAAAAGTAGTAAATTAAATGTTTTTAATGTAAGTGGTTGCAAACTATTTATATTGGCTAAATTTAAACAAACAAATTAATTTGAACATTACTAAATTGTATTTGTTTAAATTCAGCTTATATCAATTGTTTGCAACCACTTACATTAAAAAAAATGTAGTAATACCAATTAATGATTTTTTTCAGTGTACTACAGAAGTCAATGGTTGCAGGTTTTCAGCATTCTTCAAAATATCTTCTTTAACGTTCAACAGAGTACTCATAACTGTTTAGAACCACTTAAGAGTGAGTAAATACAGAGAAAATTTTCCATTTTGAGTAAACTATGCCTTTATTGCACCTCCGTGCTGCTTATTTTCCTTGATGGAGATGAATGATGAGGCTCTTATTGTTGTTGTTATACAGAGGTTATGCGGTATACTGTAATTTATTAAGATCTCAGGAAGATGCGTATTCTTGATTTAAAGTGGACAAATGGAAATATGTTTCTATTTATATTTACTGTAGTTATTTCTATAAGTAATACTGTATTCATTCATATGTTTGCCACTGACCAATAATATATAAAACATCACAGTATATATGAATTGTGTGGTCTCTTTCTTTGACAAGCAATGTTAAATCAGTTTGTTATTACAGCAAGCTTGATTCATTTCTAGATCACAATGTGTTGGGATTGTTCAGTTTAAAATTATATAAAGGATAATGGGTAATAAACAGCAGCTGTAAAGGTATATTCACACGTCATGAACACAGATTATAAAATGCTTTCCTATCTTTTAGCACCCTGATGTGGTCAAGACCCAGTAGGACATTTGAACTCTGAAGGCTTTCTGGGTGTCATTCGACTCATTTCTGAGTAATTTCATCTGTAGGTTACAAAAGCGGTCTATTATGCAGCTCAACGTTCATTCCTTTATTTATTTTCCTTTGGCTTAGTCCCTTTATTCATCAGGGGTCACCACAACGGAATGAACCACCAACTTATCCAGCATGTTTTACACAGCAGATGCCCTTACAGCTGCAACTCAGTACTGGGAAACATCCATACACACTCATTTACACACATACACTACAGCCAATTTAGTTATTCCAATTCACCTATGGCCCATGTGTTTGGAAACTGGAGCACCCGGTGGAAACCCACACTAACATGAGGAGAACATGCAAACATCACACAGAAATACCAACTGACCCAGCTGAGGCTTGAACCAGCAACCTTCTTGCTGTGAGGGGACAGTGATAACCACTGAGCCACTATGTCGCCGTCAGCTCAATGTTGAGAATGATGGGGATGGTTTAGAGATTGTCATCATCAATTTTAATGTAACCTTTTATTTATGTGTTTTATTGTTGATATACAAAAAAGCTAACGGAAATTTAATGTTTCAATTTAAATGCAGCAATTTTATTTAAAATATACATACTGTCAACCGACAGATAGAGGACAATGCAGATACTTTGGTGACCAAATTAAGGCAAAGGCAGATTCTACTTGACTAGTGTATTCAGCATTGAACTCCACTGTGTTATAAATGTGATTATGCAGGGTTCAACGCTAAGGATTTTTTAACTTTTAAATTTTTTTTAATCCTTTTTTTTAACTCGTTCCATTGATTCAGATTTTTACTTGGCCAGGAAAAATTTTCACTGGACCCGCAAAAAAAAGAAAAGAAAAAGAAAATTGAAGTTAATAGCTATTTCTAGCCACATATTTTAAATAATTTGTCAAAAACAACATCTGTGAATCAAGAATTTAATTCAGAATAGTCCCTTCATTCATCAGGGGTTGCCACAGCGGAATGGACTGCCAACTTATGCAGCATATGTTTTACACGGCAGATGCCCTTACAGCTGCAACCCAGTTATTGCAATAAGTTATCATTTAAAAAAATATACTGCATTAGTACGATTTATTCACTCATTCATTTTCTTGTCAGCTTAGTCCCTTTACTAATCCAGGGTCGCCACAGAGGAATGAACCACCAACTTATCCAGCTCATTTTTACGCAGCGGATGCCCTTTCAGCCACAACCCATCTCTGGGAAACATTCACACACACACACTCATACACTACGGACAATTTAGCCTAGCCAATTCACCTGTACCGCATATCTTTGGACTGTGGAAGAAACCGGAGCACCCGGAGGAAACCCACACGAACGCAGGGAGAACATGCAAACTCCATACAGAAACGCCAACTGAGCCGAGGATTGAACCAGCGATTTAAATTACATTACTTTAGTACGATTTGAAGTAATGTTTTTATTGACTTTTAAATATGAAATAAATTCTTAAATTACACATGGCAACTTTAATGTAAAATAGTTTGGTATATTTACCTTCGGCTCACAACTCTCATTCGAAAAGCTTTGGGCACCCCTGGTCCAACGAATCTGAAGTCTCTCATTTCTCAGCTTCAGCTAAAACTAGCACAGAAAACAAGCTTACTTTCTTTCACTTCAAAATAACCTGTTTTAAAATCAATAACTTAACATATGGAACGAGTAGTACATATTAAAAAAACATACCTCTTCAAAAGGTTATTCCCATTACTTCAAAATCGGGAGATTTTGATGACGGATTTTTACTTGCCCTGGAAAAATTTTCACTGGCCCCACAAAAAAAGAAAAGAAAAAGAAAATAAAAGTTAATAGCTATTTCTAGCCACATATTTTAAATATTTTGTTAAAAACAACATCTGTGAATCAAGAATTGAAATATTTAAAAAATGTTAAAATATGTATAATGAGCAAAATTCAAAGTGTTATGCAAACAAAAAGAGCAGTATGGAAAATGTGCAGGTAACATGGGTTTCACCCATGTAAATGTCTTCTTCCAAGACGTTAGAAACAGACATTTTCTTTTACCCTTATAATTTGATGTTGCCGTCACTTTCCTGTATTGGTTGTTACGAGGTTATGGACAAAAATAGCATGCTCCAAACATCAAATCAGATTAGAGGAACCGAAAAGAATTATGGTGGTTCCAACATTACAGAGAAGGTAGCATTTAAAGACGTAAAAGCACAAACTTAAAATGCACACAATTGACAAATAGTTGCAGGCAAATTAAACTTTAGTGACAAGGCAGCACTGTCCCGATCAGGCCAGTAATTATCTTGTCTACTGTCCCAAGCGTCTTTCGTGCTGGTCCTGGGCCATCGGGCAGTCCTTATTGTTGAGCCCTGTTATGTTTTTATTGCAATAAGTTCATTTATTTACCTTCAGCTTAGTCCCTTCATTCACCAGGGGTCGCCACAGCGGAATGAACTGCCAACTTATCCAGCATGTTTTACACGGCGGATGCGCTTCCAGCTGCAACCCAGTTATTGCCATGAGTTATCATTAAAAGAAAATACTGCAATAGTACGATTTAAAGTAATGTTTTTATTGACTTTTAAATATGTAATAAATTCTTAAATTACACATGGCAACTTTAATGTAAAATAGTTTGGTATATTTACCTTCGGCTCACAACTCTTATGATTTTTGGTTTTCAGCCCCTCATTCGAAAAGCTTTGGGCACCCCTGGTCCAACGAATCTGAAGTCTCTCATTTCTCAGCTTCAGCTAAAACTAGCACAGAAAACAAGCTTACTTTCTTGCCATTTAAATAACCTGTTTTAAAATCAATAACTTAACATATGGAACGAGTAGTACATATTAAAAAACATACCTCTTCAAAAGGTTATTCCCATTACTCCAAAATCAGGAGATTTTGATGACGGCGGGTCGGTTTTAGCGGGAAACTCCACACCTCGTTTGTCGATATTCATTCATTCATTTTCCTTCGGGTTTGTTTCTTTGTCGCCACCGCAGAATGAAACACCAGTTTGTCTAACGTTATATTTAAGGTTTAATTCTTACATGGATGAAATGACAACTTGCTGCCTTCGACAATAGACTGTTACAGCCGAAAAATTTGTAAACTGAAATGAGTTTACAAAAAACAGTAAAAACGACGGTCATGGTTGCTAAAATACGAATCTACTTGACTACATAGCACTTAATTTGCTAAGTCTACAAACTGTTTACGTTGGAGGTCTGCTTTGGTGTATTTTAATAACCTTTTAATATTAATGACATCCAGTTTGACCCCAAGTGACGTATGTCAGCTTTGTTAACATTTTCAAAGTTTTCCTCAAGTAAAAACAACAGCGATATATAACTTACGTGTTCATAAGACATATTTTCGGACATCCGTGTATTTTTCATAATTAGGAGAGTTTTGATTGATGATAATCACTGTTAATCACTCATGATAACCAAGTACAGTTAGATGGACAGCAGCGCCAAGTCATCAGACTCATCCGCGGAGCCAAAGCACGACTCATGTAATAATCAAAAGTGTCCCTCCGCGTGTCTTTTAAATTTTATTTATGCCTCAACATTTGACACTGTAGCTTTAAATAGTAAAAGTATAATATAAATATTATGAATAATATTAATGTTTTTAATTCTGATTGAACAACTGAAGTGAATAAAAACTTTAATATTAAAATGTTACTACATATTGGGTAGGGCTGTCGCCTCACAACAAGGTCGCTGGTTCGAGCCTCTGCTGGGTTAGTTGGCATTTCTGTGTGGAGTTTGCATGGTCTCCCCAGATGCTGTGGATCCAAAGACATGCATAAGTGAATTGGGTAAGTTAAATTGTTCGTAGTGAATGGGTGTTTCCCAGTGTGGGGACTGCTTTAAGGGCACCAGCTGCATAAAACATATGTTGGATAGGTTGGCAGTTCATTCCGCTGTGGCGACCCCTGATTAATAAAGGGACTTAGGCCAAGAGAAAATGAATTAATGAATACTAGGCAGTGTGTTGGCACAGTGGGTAGCGCTGTCGCCTCACAGCAAGAAAGTTGCTGGTTCGAGTCCCGGTTGGGCCAATAGGCATTTCTGTGTGGAGTTTGCATGTTCTCCCTGTGTACGTGTGGGTTTCCTCCAGTTGCTCTGGTTCCCCCCAGAGTCCAAATACATGCACTATAGGTGAATTGAATAAACTAAATCACCCATAGTGTGTGTGAATAAGTGTATATGGATGTTTCCCAGTACTGGGTTGCAGCTAGAAGGACATCCTCTGTGTAAAACATATGCTGGATAAGTTGGCGGTTCATTCCACTGTGGCGACCCCAGATTAATAAAGGGACTAAGCCAAAATGAAAGTGAATGTTACTACATTAAAAATCTTTCTTGAACACATTCATGATACCTTCCCTTGAATTATCTTCATCCTTCAGACTTATCCTATTCTGATCTGTATCCCTCAGATCCAGCCAATTAAAAGAAACACAAAGTAAGGCTTTGTTAAAAGTTATCCAGTAATCCTATACTAGAGACTAAAATACAAAAAAACATCTAACAGACTTATTAATTTTATTGGCCATTGTAAAGACTCTCCTATAGACCATTTTGAGGGATGTACACAAAAACAAGAGTCCCCAACATATTTCCTGTTTTACATTATTCTTCTTCTGAGAATCCAAAAAGAGCCACATATTGATAAATAATGTTATGAGAGCTGTTTTAACATTAAATTACGATTGAATTTCTTCTTGTTTGAGTGATGAAATAGTCTGATAACAAGCAGGAAATGTTCATGAGCCAATAACATGACCAAATTGAAATGGTCTACAGGTGAAGTTATAATTATTAGCCCCCCTTTGAATTTCTTTTTCTTTTTTAAATATTTCCCAAATTATTTTAACTGAGCAAGGAAATGTTCACAGCATGTCTGATAATATTTTTTCTTCTGGAGAAAGTCTTGTTTGTTTTATTTTGGCTACAATAAAAGCAGTTAAATTTTTAAAAACCATTTTAAGGGCAAAATTATTAGCCCCTTTAAGCATTGTTTTTTGACTGTCTACAGAACAAACCATCGTTATACAATAACTTGCCTAATAACCCTATCCTGCATAGTTAACCTAATTAACCCAGTTAAGCCTTTAAATGTCACTTTAAGCTGTGTAGAAGTGTCTTGATAAATATCTAGTCAAACATTATTTACTGTCATCATGGCAAAGATAAAATAAATCAGTTATTAGAAATGAGTTATTAAAACTATTATGTTTAGAAATGTGTTAAAAAAAAATCTCTCCATTAAACAGACATTGGGGGAAATATAAACAGGGGGGCTAAAAATTCTGACTTTATATATATTTTTTTGCTTGACGAATAAGCACTATTTGCACAAGACCGAATGAAAGACAAATCCCATCGGAACTACTTGTTTGCATAATTCTCTATATTTAAATCTACTTGGATACATTTTTTTTAGGGTAAGAATACAACAAAATATATGCTTCATATATTGAATATTCAATATACTGTAATCAGACATTCTTTCCCTTTTTTAGTACACATGAAAAAACAAAAAATGATCTGCAAAATACAAAGCAGTGGATGCACGATACAGAAAACGCATACAGTGATAAATGCACAACGCAAATTATTTTAAAAGGTCTGAAATGACAAAACAAAACAGATTTAACGTCCTTCAGAAAACAGTTTCCTTTCAACTGTAAAAAAACAAAACTTCCAGGTATAAAATATCAAAAGCAAAGAAATGACTATTTACACAAACAAAAAGAGCAATCATTTACTTTCAGTAATGACTTGGGAAGAAAAAGCTGACCTAAGGCTGCTTGTTGTATTGATCATAAACTACCGCATAAAGGTATGTCTATGCACAGATTCGTTTACGCTCCCGAAACACATCACGGCTGTTTCTCTTCACCCGTGCCACTCTTTCAGTCTTTAGCACCAAATGAAGTTCATTCCTTCAGCATCACAGCGCAGATGGTCGGCAATAACGAAGCGCAAATTAACCAGATTATAAAATAAAAGAAATAAAAAAAGAAGTCTAATCCAGGCTACACGCGGTGGTTATAGTGTTGTGCGTGAACAAGCGCTTGAGCTGTAGTGCTGGTTTCACATCAGAAACAGACGCTCTGTTACATCAAGTGATGCGTGCAGTTCGTTCAGCTCTGTGTGGTGTTCGTCTGTGTTTTCTCCTGATCCACGGAAACCTCCGGAGGTTCGACTTTAATGATAGTCACGTCATGTAGAGACATGGCTGGCTGCACGCTGGGCACTACGGTCACTGCCGGCTGCGAGGACACCACTGTTACTGGAGCCGTGGAGGCCGGAGTGGTGATGATGCTAGACGGGATGGCGAGCTTCAGGACTTGGGTGTTGCTGGTAGGCACGGTGAGGGGCGAGAGGGCGCTCAGGGTGATGGGAGTGCCGGGTTTGCCGGGCATTGTGGGAAGGGTGATGAGCTGTAGGGTGATCCTCTCTCCGCTCTGTCCTTGAGCAGGCACTAGCGTCGGGACGGCCTGGAGAAGCACTTTGCCTGCGCTGTTGCCGCCGCTGATGGAGTTTGGCGCGGGGAGGATCGGCGAGCGGACGGTGGGAGAGTTCATAGTCACTGTGGAGATTTTCTGACCCTGTGTCGTCATGAGGACAGGAACCTGCATGGCCAGCCTCACAGTCCTGCAAACGAACAACAACCACATTGTGAGGAAAGCCAATTTAGTCTATTTTGTTTATTTATTTCACAATAAGGTAGAGTGTACATTAATCAACGTTCCCCAAGAACGTAAATGTACCCAAATTAGTCCAAAGATTAGTTGTTGGTGCCTTAGCCAGATGTTAAGCTGGATTTACTTTTGCCTGGCGCTGCATCGCGCACCTCACAAAATGGCTGAGGGTTTTATACTTGCTGCTTTCGCCGTTGTGATATTCTTAAAAACGACGGGGCGGTCAAAAGAAACCCACCGTAAAATCAGACGGATAAACGGAAGAGGGGGAAGTTTCCGGAACTACGCCATATCATTCAATACTTTTAAACTAATTATTTTTATAAATTGTTTGAAAGTTTATAGGGATTTTTATAACCATACAATATTTTTTTTAATCAAACTTTGATGAATCACTTGCTTTTGTTCATATCTCGGACAGTTTTACCTTTTAAAGTTTATTAAAATATGAATGCTTACAGAACATGAGTTGCTCTACAAATATATTTTATAATGGCAAGAATAAAAGCAAAATTTTAAAAAAAGTACACTTACTAAAAAAAAAAAATACAGATTCTTTTTAGATTTAGCCCGCTCAACAGTTCACATTACTGCCTGGCTATTTTCTTTCACATATTATGCTAAAAAGGCAATAATGGTCCAACATTCCCGACCATTATCACCAATAAAGCCTAGAGAAACAGGCCATCAGTATATTGTAAAAGCGATGGGTTTAAATGTTCCTTCCCAGTTATCAAAGAAATAATTCAGTGACTTCATTTTAGTTTTGTAACTATTAAATTGCTTTAAATTCAAAATGGCAATATATAAATCAGTGTTAAACCTATGAATGGGGGGAAAAACATATTCTGTAACTGTGTTCCTGGGTCTCCACTTTTGCCATGGCCTCTTTTGGTTTTAACAAACTTATCCTTCAGGTTTTTCCAAACCTTTTAACAAAAAACTCTCCTTTCCCACGGCTGTTGCAATTTTTAGCCAATAATTATTGATCATCTGGTTAACTCTATGATCATGGATCATAAAGATGTCTGTACAGTCGTACTGTTTCAGAAAATATCTCTTCAGAGTGTTTCATTTTCAACTCAAATCAAACGCGGCACCGCGCGCACTGTTCGCTCGAGTATCAAAAAAAAAAACGATGTGCACCGCCAGCCGAAATCATGTCGCGCGCACCCAAAAAGAACATCCACAAACTCCGCAATGATGTCACATTCGCCGTGCGCACTCAAGCAAACAAGCGAGATACATACGAGTCGAGTATAAACCAGGCTTTAAAGGCCAGGGGTGTCCAAGCTCGGTCCTGGAGGGCTGGTGTCCTGGAGAGTTTATCTCCAACTTGCTTCAACACATCTGCCAGTAAGTTTCTAGTATATCTAGTAAGAGCTTAATTAATTTGATTTGCCCAGAATATGCTAGGCCCTCATTTGGACATAATAATAATAATAATAATAAGATACATAAATACTATACACATTTAATAATAGCCATTATAAAATACCTTAATCAGGGCTCGAAATTGCGACCATTTTGGTCGCATATGCACCCGAAATTTTATCTATGCGACCATAAAATATTTTTGGGAGCATTTCAGCGAGTGCTTAAAATTGTTGTGTGCGACCAGTTTTTACTGTAAAATGTTCACCACATGCGCGGATTCGGGAGACATTCACGCAGAATGCATCTCTAAGCTCTTTGTTTGCACTTGGAACGGGAAACGCAGCGCTCAGGAATGGTTTTAAACAGTTGTCATGTCATCTTGCTGCAGTAAACAAATCCAAGTCCGTAATGCTTGCCCCGGCTTCGCGCTCTTCTTATTGGACCACTGCTCTAGCACTGAACGCGAATGATTGGTTAATATCAGCTGTCAATCACTCAGTCAGCGCCTTCTGGCTTCGGATGACAGAGAGAGCTACTACCGCGGAAAACTAAAGCGCTAAAGATGAGATTGAAGATAACGCGGACAGATTTAGTTTTAGAAACCATCTAGTTACAAATAATGACACATCTTACTAGTGATCATGTGCTGAATGTTAATCCACCATCTACACTTTTCCAAGAGTAGAAGACTTCTGTTGGCTTCAAGTCTGCTATAAAAAGTCTGTGGGATGGAGTTTTCAGGTAACTGTTTGCCACATCTAGCACAAGAGCTTCTGATGAATCCTTCATATAATTGCCAGATGCTGTCCGCCATGCAAGGGGCAGTTTAACATCACGTAAACCATCGCAAACGGGCTTACACTGAGTAAATTAATATCGCTAACTTACTCATGAAAAGACCGATATGGCTATTAACATGACGTATGCATATAATAAGGTACAATATGTGTCAAAAGCATCAGTGCAATATCAGACAGCACTTGTGAGAACAGCACAGTTAACGTTATACCGTTAACAGATTCATTCAAGCAGTGCGTGCAGGGCCAGCTCAGTTATGTTATAAAAATCTATTTTCTTGTGATCACGGGATTTCGTTGAGACATATTTTCCTCACGCACGCATATTTATATTATTATTTTTTTGCTTGTTAGTTTCATTAGTGTTGATTTCAAATACGATAAATCTGTTTGTATAAAACTTGTAGTAACGGTGCTCATAATTGGTGGGTGCGACTAAATTTTGGCTGATGCGCCTAAATTTTTAAAGTTAGGAGCACCGGTGCTACCAAGCAAAAAGGTTAATTTCGAGCCCTGTTAATACAGTTTAATGCATTAAGACATTATGCATGTTCCAAGCTTGGTGTTATATAGTATGCATCATCAAATTTAACTTTTAATATTATGATTAAGCTTTTATTTCCACATTAAGTATTTTAGATTGTCCTGCAGTTTGTTTTCAGGGATTGAAATACTTTGGCAGGTGCTGTAACTGGATCACAAGTTGTCAAAACTTGCCGTTTATTTCCACAAATCATTGTTATTCTTCCTCTATTATGAGGATATCTATACTGAATGTTTTGCCCTCCAGGTCTGAGGGTCTCCAGGACTGAAAACTCTGAATTAGACATTTGAGTACCATACCCAGGGGCTGCTGATATGCTGTCTCCCGATTGTTGCACGGTCATAAAGGCATCTTGTCCTGAGGTTAGATTGATAAATTTAGGAACAGCATTAGAGGGAGACCCTTTGCCTCTTGGATTGCTGCGGTTGGATGCGGCTGGAGTTTCTCTCTTTCCCTCTTCAATGCTGTCATCCATATTGTCGTCATCAATGAAAACAATGTCTTTGGGCATCTCCTTAAACTGGTACACAAGTCTTTGGCCTTCCACTTTTGACAAAATGCCCCGCTGGTAGTAATACCTACAAGCAAAGCATCAAACCATCAATTAAAAACATTCTAGATGTTCATCCAACCAGTTTAGGAAAATCGATTAGGAAATCATTTAGGAAGTCCTTGTTCCAGCAAATTTCTTCTGTTTCCTCTTCTGAGTTCAAATTAAAATGTATCGTGTGATTTGTTTTGTTTGTCAAGCCACATTATTATTACAGGGTCTCTGCAGATATCATAATGTCAAATTTAAGACCTTTTACAACCTTTTTAAGACCATTAAGTATTAAATTTAAGACCTATATCGCATTATACAAAACACGCGAGAGAAAATGTAAAAGCACAAAATTAGGGGTAAAATAAAGTTATTTAAATTGAACAGTAGTAAAGTCAGATTAACTGCACCATTGAACTACAGAAAAAACAAACATCTTAATGCAGATTTATACTTTCACCTGGCATCGCACAACTCACAAAACAGCTTTTATACTTGACACGTTCACCATTAAGATATTTTTTTTTAAATGACAGGGGGCGGTCCAAATAAACAAAGTGAAATCAAACGAATAAAAAAATAATCATTATCATTGAAGATGTTTTTGGGGGCCTCTTTTGTGTTGTTTTAACAAACTTATCCCTCAGGTTTTTCCAAAGTTTTACAAAAACTCCTCCTTTCCCATAGCAGTTGCAATTTCTAGCCAATAATTTTTGGTCATTCTGGCAAGCAGAAATGTAACTGTGATAGAAAATCGGTAAAAACTTGATTAGGTATTATAGCCTACTGTACTATTCACTCTTCAATTAAATCTCACTATCAATCCCATTTTATCACTAAAATAAAGTGACGTGCACTCAAAGCGAACTTCCGCGAACACAGCGATGATGTCACATTCGCCGCGCGAACTGAGTTTAATATCAGAAAGCTGATTGGCTATTGCAAGTTGACCTTTTTGTTCTTGTAATACCGCAAATTACAATTGGACTAGTGAAATAAAGAATTACAACACCCCAAAAACCTAGCAACAACAAAAGGAATTTAAATGAGCATTAGATGTAGCGTTACATGGACATCGCAAAAATAAGACCTGTGCAAAAATATTTAAGACCTAGAACAGCAAATTTAAGACTTTTTAAAGCCATAAATTTCGATTTTTAAATTTAAGACTTTAACACTTTTTAAGACCCCACAGGGACCCTGTATTACCCTTTTTATTTGTTGGTATGTTTTTATGATCCCATTGTATGCATTTAAAAGTCTTTGTTTTTTTACTTTATGGATTTCATGCAAATATTACAGATCAACTAAACATCTCTGACCTTGATTAAATCTAAAACAACATTTATCAATATTTATATCCTTACCTGAGTGCTCTCCCCATTGTCTCATAGTTCATATCAGGTTTATTCTTATGTCTGCCCCATAATTTAGACACTGCTTTAGAGTCCACAAGCTTGAATATGCCTTTCTCTTTCTGAGTCCACTTAATGTACTTTGGACACGTTTCCTTGTCCTGCAGCAGGTCCAACAGGAACTCCCACAGGTAAGTAGTCGAGCCTAAAAGATTCTGAATTTAAATTCTGTGGCACCAGAAGAAAATATTATGTTGCATAAATAATTAAATAAATGCAGAGAAATGCTCACCCTTGCTGTCTTTAGATTTCCTTTTATAGACCAAATCTAAAGAACCATCACAGCAATTTCGTGGAGTCCTGGGTTTTCGTCCTGCTGGGGAGGACCACATTAAACAAATGACTCATCTAGATAATTACTCCATTTTTAACAAAGAAAATTCATTTAATAAATTGAGCTTTATTAATAAATTGAACAAATACATTGAAAGTGTGTTACAAAAGGTTTATGTAAGACTTCAAATGTGATGTGAATCATGCATTTATATAGCTATAGGATACAGGACGCGAAGCAGTGGCACAGTAGGTAGTTCTGTTGCCTCATAGCAAGAAGGATGCTGGTTCGATCCTCGGCTCAGTGGGCGTTTCTGTGAGGAGTTTGCATGTGTTCGCGTGGGTTTCCTCCGGGTGCTCTGGTTTCCCCCACAGTCCAAAGACATGCGGTACAGGTGAATTGGGTAGGCTAAATTGTCCGTAGTGTATGTGTGTGTGTGAATGAGTGTTTGTGGATGTTTCCCAGAGATGGGTTGCGGCTGGAAGGGCATCCGCTGCGTAAAAACATGCTGGATAAGTTGGCGGTTCATTCCGCTGTGGCGACCCCAGATTAATAAAGGGACTAAGCCGACAAGAAAATGAATGAATGAGGATACAGGATACAGCTACAAAATACACTATGCGAATGGCTTCAAAATACAGACTCGTTAGCTATAGACAATTTTGAGGGATGTAAACAATAACTGTACACTCACATCGAAAGCGGCTAGAGCGTCAAAGTAGCCGGAAGTCATTATTTTTCAATGAGAGCCGGCGGCGATAAGCGGCAAGGAGCAGCCCACCGTGTCTTTGCCGGTGTGGACATCGAGTAGAGTTGAAATCAAGTCGACCTTATGGTATTGAGCTATGGGTAAGTTCGGCTGCAAGCAATCAGAATGAAGAAGTCCACCGCTTGAGAGGAGATCAGAGAACACAGACCTGTGAACTTTGGTTCCGACCACAGTTGTTCCCAGGGGTTTGATTATTGCGGTTGGCGGATTTTTAACTATTTACAATGTTTTCTTACAGGAACATACATTAAATAAGTTACTGGCGAGTTACTGATGTGCATTAATGTTATATATATTTATCTTAAAAAAAGATGGAATCTCATGCGACAGTACAAAACAGTATTGCTGCTTCCGGATATTTCAGACATATGGACCCATTGGATAATTAAGTGGAGCAAAGCCACACCACATGCAACTTGATCTTCCATTATTAAATGAATTTGTTAAGAAGTGCGCAACATTTTCATGCTAGAAAGCATGTTTTATGCAGGAATGTAACTGATTTGCGGCAACGGCTCTTTTAAATACGAGATTAATGTAGCAAATTTTGACACTCTCGCCGCTGGAGATGAAGGCAGACAGCGCTGTCGCCAGGGCGACCAGAGCGACCTTGGACGCTCTCACCACTTTCGTTGTGAACGCACATTAACAATAGTCCCAACGCCTTTCCTGTTTGACATTTTTTATTTCTCTAGCATCCGAGAACCAAAAAAAGAGATGCATATTGCTAAATAATGTTATGATAGCTGTTTAATCGCCAAGTTATGCTTGAATTGCCTCTGGTTACAGTCATGAAATAGTTTGATAAGCAGGAAATGTTCATGGGCCAATGACATGACCATACTAAAATGGTATATAGGTCTACTACACAAAATGAATTATACATCGTGTTTATCAACTACAGAGAGATGAGATCTAGCGGCAGATTGGGAATGGACTGGTCGACGTTCAACTGCTTTCAGCCGGGCAGGTGTGCTCAAAGCTCCCGCTGACAACCTGGAGCTTAGACGCGAGAATATGCCGAAGCTGCTTTTAGCGCAAGCCAGAGTGCGTGTATGGTCTCGTGATGTGCGTTTTTAGTGTATAGTGTGGACAGAGCTAGTCAGAAATGCTAGATGAAAGGCCAGTGTGGACGTAGATTGTTTTCATCCTGAAACGCCGCTTTAAAACTAAAACATATTAGTGTAAACAGGGCCTATATTGGCCATAGTGTACGAGTGCGTGTGTGAATGCGAGAGTGTATGGGTGATTCCCAGTACTGGGTTGCGGCTAGAAGGGTATCCGCTGTGTAAAACATATGCTGGAATAGTTGGTGGTTCATTCTGCTGTGGCAACCCCTGATAAATAAGGGACTATGCCAAAGGAAAATGAAAAAATGCCTGAATATTTGCTTTTATTTTCTATTGCATAACTTCCATTTCTCCAAAATGTAGATTATTGTTATTAATATTATTGTTATTATTTTAAAGTCACGAGTGGTTGTGTAAGCATTTCGCTACTTATACTGTGCGTGTATGACTTCGTATGTGACAAATAAAATTGGATTTGAACTCGTGTAGATCTGTAGGGGTTACAGCATTGTGTAGTTCACCTCTCTTTTTCTTCTTCAGTGAATCTGCTTCCTGCAGGACAATAATATCCTTAGCAACTGGTCCCATGTCCTCAGTTCTCACCTCCACCTCCACCTCTGACAAAAGCTCCTCTGTAAAAGATGTATTGTTCATTTACTTTTCATACAAATGTTATATATAGATGTGTCAAGAAGGACAATAGAAACAGCCAACATTTAGCAGTAAATCACACACCTGTACTGCGGTCCCCTTGTAAGCTGGCAGGTGAATCCATGTGGAGCAGAGCTTCAGCTGCTTCAATAGTCTTATCATGCACTGAGACCTCCACTACAGAAACAGGAAAAACATAGGTTTGTGTTTCAAGTTTTGACAATAATAAAATCAGATTGTGGTTTATACAAACAAATGTCATTCATTACATCATCTATATAGTAGTATAATTGTAACCCTGGACCACAAAACCAGTCATAAATGTCAATATTTAATTTCATTTTACACATTAAACTGAGATGATGACTTATAAATGTTATAAAGATATACATAATAAATATACATCATGTGAACAAATAAGCTTTCCACTGATGTAAAGATCGTTAGAATCGGTCAATATATAAAGCGCTCGGCATAATTGAGCACAACCCATTTTGTAAATGAATATCTTTATCCATTTCTCAGTGAATATAGGCAGTGTATTTTGGGGCATTTAAACAAAACAGATTTATTCAACAGATATATTTATTCAAATAAAATTTTAGTCACCAAACATATACGTTAATCTAATGTATATGCAAAAACATAATATTGTATAGGTTCCTATTAAAATATGAGATGAATTTAAAAGTTAGATTTGTGAGGGGTGTACTTGTGTATGCTGAGCACTGTAGAAGAAATACAACTATTTGAAAATCTGTAATCTGTGGGTTAAAAAAAAAGACTCTAAATAAAGAGAGAATCTATATCAGGGCTCACCAACATGATGCCCGTGGGCACCAGGTAGCCCGCCAGGTTCATATGAGTTGCCCACAGGCCTGTTCTAGAAAATAGCGCACCATAGCACCACATATGAGTAAGCTGCATCTAATATTTTTATGGGTATTCTTTTTTTAAATCACACTTGCATTGGTGTAAATTTGAAAATTACTTTAATTTATATATTTAAAAAAAACTTTGAAAACAATTTCAGACAAATGAAGTGTTGCATATTGATATGTATCTACCTTGTTAAATCATTGTTGACAACTACTGTGAGAAATCATTAACATGATTAATGTCTTCACAAAGATGAATATTATTAATTATTAATAATAACATATAATTAAAAGTAAATTAAGAAAAATGTGTTATTTAATAACTGGTAGCCTTTCATACAAATCGGTACCCAAGAAGTAGCTCTCAGTTTCCAAAAGGTTGGTGACCCCTGATCTATATTAAGTGCTTAACAATTACTAACCAAAAAATTACTTTTGATACATCTAAAGTAGGAAATTTACAAAATATCTTTAAGGTATATAAATATTGTCATGATTTTTGTCATATAAGTAGGCCCACACGGAATCTGCACGTGCAGATGTTCAGTGAGCGCATCATATTCGCAGACAATGTTGTTCTGTTGGTTTCATCGGATATGAACCTTCAGCATGCACTGGGGCTGTTTGCTGCCGAGTGTGACAGTGTGAAAATCCATGGTGCTCCACTGGAAAAAGGTGGTTTGCCATCTCCAGGTTGGAGGAAAGTCCTTACCCCAGGTGTAGGAGTTTGAGTATCTTGGGGTATAGTTCATGAGTGAGGAAAGGATGGAGCGTGAGATTGACAGGCGGATTGATGCAGCGGCAGCAGCAATGCAGTCGATGTACCGGTCTGTTGTGGTAAAGAAAGAGCTGAGCTGAAAGGCAAAGCTCTCGATTTACTGGTCAATCTACGGTCCTACTCTCACTTATGGTCATAGACTTTGGATGATGACAGAAAGGATAAGATCTCGGATACAAGCAGCCGAAATGAGTTTCTTTCACAGGATGCACCCTTATGGATAGGGTGAGGAGCTCTGTCACCCAGGAGGAACTCAGAGTAGAGCTGCTCCACCTCCACATCGAGAGATGTCAGCTGAGGTGGCTCGGGCATTTTACCTTTTGCTCGGGCTGAGGTGGCTCGGTTTGCCATCTCCAGGTTGGCTTTTTTCCGGATGCCTCCTGGACACCTACCTAGGGAGGTGTTCCAGGCATGTCCCACCGGGAGGAGGCCTCAGGGAAGACCCAGGACATTCTGGAGGGACTATGTCTCTCGGGTGGCCTGAGAATGCCTTGAGATCCCCCCGGAGGAGCTGAAGGAAGTGTTTGGGGAGAGGGAAGGCTAGGGTTCTCTTCTAAGACTGCTGCCCCCGCGACCCGGCCCCGGATAAGTGGACAAAAATTTATGAAAAGATGAATGAATGATTAATTAATTTCATTAATATTATTGACTAATATGAAAATGTTTATACGATTTACTTACAAAACAGTTTGTAAAGTGATAATTTCTGTCTTTTTGTAGATGTATGGTAAATCTATAACATGAGAGACTTGCTTTGTTAACCAAATAAATTAATCTAATAAGATTTGCACTGTTAAGATTAAAGTTAAACATTAAGTTAACATGTATTATTTTTTATTTAACGTTGTTTTTGTTATGATATTCCTAAAATCATTCTGCATAGTTTCACAGATTTATCACAATATTCTGCGCAGAAATGATTATACATACAAGATAACGCAATACTTTTGACCCAAACAATGTCCCAATTTAGTGTTACAAAAATAAATATCAATTTATCCACTGTGTTCATTGATGTTGTAATGAGGAAAATGTAATAATGCATCAAAAAGAGCCTGCTGTTTGCATCCTCAGCTCATAAATATTTCATCCTGTGCCTGAAATTGGTGGAAAATAATATTTGCATTTCGACGTGTTCATTGGCTAGACCGCAGCCTACGAACCAGTGCTAAGCCCTGATTGGCCGTGAGTCCTGTCACTCAACCATTGATAACTCCTATGAATACACTTCCGCCCTTAACTTCGACAACAAAAAGCGTATTTGTATTCATGATTGAAATATTTACAGACTGCGAAAATATGTAAACACTCCCTCAGTTACTTCACAGAAAACAAATCGAAATTATACATTTATAAAAGCGCGTTTGATTTGCGTCCTACACAGCCTCGAGGAAGTCTCATAAAACTGAAAGCTGTCAATCAGATTTATTTTACATCGCTTTTTGCGTACAAATAGCAAATCAGCACCCTTTATGTCCTCAGTTATTAACATTAATTTGATAACTTTCGTCTGCAATCATCAAATGAAGGAGTCAAAGAACAAAACCGTTAGCTGATTTGAAGAGATAATCAGATCGCGCACATATTACTGATTCAATACAACATTTAAGCCTAATGCTTTCCCACAAAACTCTATCGACCAATAAATCAAGCGATAAACAATATATCAGACAACGTGGCTAATACGCAAAAGCAAAACAAATACACTTCCTGGTTTCTGACAACCAGCATCAATCCGCTAGAACAAATCATAACTCCAAAAAGCTTTTAAACGAGCATTATTAAATGCACACACAACGGTGAATACACACATTACTCTACAAACAATTAATAAAGATGTCTCTAAAACAAAAGAGAAAGAAATATTATTTTTATACTTAAACTAGGCGCACGGAGAGCTCTTCACTTCCTGGTTGTCAAGCTTTTTTGGCACTTGCATCCTTCACAGAGCCTAGAGCTCATAACCTAAAATCACGTGATGCAATTGTTTTCTTTCTTTTTTTAGCTAGCTTTAATGCGTAAGAAGACTAGTGGGGACCAGCAAAAAGTGTTGGAAACAGTACTGAAAAATCATACTCAAGTAAAAGTACCATTACTTGGCCAAAATGTAGTGTGAGTAAAAGTATCTGTTGTGAATATTACTCAAAGTATGAGTAAAAAGTAGACCTCTTAAAAGTATTCAAAGGGTAGTGAGTAGCACATCAACTTAGACATTTGAATGTCCAATTATCAGCACATTTTGGGATAGAATTAACAGCAAGAATTAACAAAGCTAAACCCCAAACAATCAAAGCATGGTCTGATTTTTGAAAATGTCTTATTTAATAACTAGATAAACTAAAGCATACGGAAAGATAAATAATATTAGATTAACGGTGTATAAAGGTCACTGCTCACCCCAGAGTTTTTCTTTTATTATTAATATTATTATTATGTATTTTCATTTAATGCAAATCCTGGCTTGTATAGTTGTTGCTCGCTATGTATGCTGGCTATGTTCTGCAATAAGTAAATAATGACAAAAAAAAAGTGAGATGCATTTACATGTACTTTGTGAATGTGTGTAAATGTAACTTTCTGTATAGCACTTAGTTATTGCTTAAGGCCATTTGGTCATCATCATACTGTAAACAATAAACATCCATCATCATCTCATCAGTGTCATGCATCCACACAGTCTCTCGATTATTGAATGTAAAGATTTTGGCCATCTTCTTGGACACTTTTAGTGCTACTAAACGGTTTGCCAGTAGTTTGAGTATTTGTAATTTATTACCTTCCACCACTGCCAGCAGACGCATTATAAAACAGCAGCTGGAGACTTATTAATTTTTAAAATGAGCAATAATCTCTGCACAGCGTAACTCTCGTGTCTTGTGACAGAAGATCTGATATTATCTAAATCTTCCTCAGATATTCCTACACAAACTCAACGCTAAAGCTTTGTTTTTGTTTTTACTAGTTTCCATATTGAATAACTTCATTGAAAGCACCACAAGATGTCTCTCTTTAGCTGTTCTCAGCTTTAAAGAAATCTGAAAAAAAGCTAATTACCACCTTCATGTTTTGTTGTAAATGAAAATGCAAATCCCAAGGGCTTAAATTCACTCTTGACATTGGTGGGTACACACATCCCTAGAGTGCATGCATTGAACAACACAAATTCAGTTCTGCGCTTTAAAAAAACACACAAATAAAAGTACTTAATAATATTTACAATAACATTTAATAATACAAACAACAATCCCATCCCATGCTGCAAAAGTCAATTTACAGGATTTTACTGCAGTCGGGCTTTGAGGAGGTATGAATGTAGAAAAATTTTGAGGTGTGTGACGAAATTTAACTGTTTTATCACGATTATTGTATTTCTTAATTATGGAGGCCAAAATTAAAACTGTATTTAATTAATTGCACAGCCTTTGTTAATAGTTTTACAGTGAACTAGTAGCGAACATGATTTGGTGCATGTGTAGGTTAAGAGTTGACGGTGCATTACTTTACTTTGAAGTCGATTAAATTATTGGTAGGGACATTTCAGTATTTGGTTCCCTCCGTCCATGCCAATTCTACGCCCTTGGCAAATCCACACAACAATGTTTTTATAAGAATCAAGGGGCAACTATAAGACTCAAAGAATTCACTTAACCATAAATATGCATATAATGTAACAAATCAAATCAATAAATGAAGATTACATAATATAAACACACTATAGTCCATTTTACCATTTACCTTAGTTCTAGCATGCCCTCTAGATATTCTTATTAAAGCAGATGAACTCTTTAGCATTTGGTTCACTTAATATAAGCCTACACTGAGATTATGTTGACAACATGCTTTTAGAGTAATTATAATTTCATGTTTAATGCCAAGTTTACCATTTTAAAATGGTTTAAATCATAAATCAGGGTTATTACACATTTTTTCAGTCAAATTTTCAAGCGCTTTTCAGATTAACTTTTACTTTACACACATTATACTATGTTATATCAGTTGATATTTGTTATAGTATTCTGTAGTATAGTGTAATATTCTAAGCAAAACCTTTGATGGCACATTTGCCCCAAGCCCAACATTGAATTACTCTTATTTATCTTAAATGTAAAGACGACAGCCAAAAAATGCTCCAGACATATTCACATACTCCAGTTTTTTATGTAAAAGCAAAAACATTTATTTAATTTTTAGTTATCCAGTGTTACCTCTTTAGCAACAAATTATAATGAAAGCAACACAACTGCATTTTTAAGCACTTTTTCCAAAATCTAAGCACTTTTCAAACCTTTAAAACACTAAATTAAAATGTAAGCATTTCCAGCACACAGAAGAATTGCACCCTGATTAAAATTCATATATATGCATAGTTTCTGATTGACAACCTCACACGCTTGCTGCTGCTAAACATGAAATGTGAATTTGATTTACTACAAAAAAAGGGTTTACAAATGTAGCTGGTTTGGTTTGGCTCCTCAAGCTCCAACGTCGGGCTTCTGACTGAATGATTCCACTTATAATTCTTCCCACCACATGCAGAACTCAACATTTTATTTGTATGGAAATTTGGTCCTCTGACCACTGTGCTTACCTGCTGCCATCTCCTGCAGCTCAGTCTCCACAACTTGCTCCTCTGCCACATCCTGGACCAGGTAGGTGTTCTGGTCATCATAGACCAACACCTGAGCAGCATAGCACTGCTCCACATCAGCGCTGTTCACCTGCTCCACTATCACCGCAGGACAGTCCTTCTCTCCATAAGACTCCTCCCCATCAGGGCAAACCTCCTGACAGAAAAACAAAAAACACAAAACCTTGAGTTTCCTTGGATTATGAACATCAAAGAGGCTAAATATTGTTTAAATAAATATATACAACATATATTTATCATTTTTGTAAAAGATTTTAAAAGTCTTGTAATAAACACACTAACACTAAAGGGTTTTTCAATGAGTGCCATATAAATATTTACTTATGTAAACTTTTTTTTTTTTGTGTGCATTACAATTGTCTTGCTTTACTTTTTTTTAAACAAATATGCAAGCATCACAGTGCAGCTCAAAAATATGATTTAAATAGCTTTATATCATTGAGTTTTACCCACATTTCAGTAAGAATTTTGGTAAAAATAAAATAAAAATCTATAAAATCACATAGATTATCCCGTTTATGGCTAGTCCTACACTAAATTGCATGTATGTGTTGTCATAACTAAAAATCACTTGCAGTGACGAACAAAAACATAACATACAAAAAAAGCAGTGAAACAAAGATTCAGTCATGTGCATTTTAAAGTCATTTTGATAAAAGCTGCTTAAACCTAATTTAGAGAAGGCCCATTCCTGGTTAAAACTATGCCTATTTGTGAAAACGGCTCTTTAGGGTGTACTCACAGGCACGATTATCCCCCCTCCCCTCTTTTCCCTTCGGCCTGCACTTACATTGCATTTTACCTTTTGCCTGAGCACGCTTCCGTCATTGATGATGCGACTGTTTAGTTTAACAGAAGAGAAGCGCTTTCACTCAACACAGTTGACATTGCTTTAGTTATATTGTTTTGTATTATTTTTAGTCGTTTGGGATGCAGTGACAAACAGTCAAATATTTTGCTGAACAGATCCACCACTTTTGACGCTCATAAATGTTCATGAAAGTCATCGTGCTGCAGGTATTAGGAGGTTTACTGAAGGTGCAACGAGAGGTTTGCGAATTTATTAATTTATGACAGTTCGTGTTTATTGACAAGTAAGAGTGATTAATGAATCCATGTGAAATATTCCGTTAAGTGACGTCGGTTCTTCAGTTTTGCACTCAACCTACAAGTGTACCGCTCCAAAGCCCATTCACTCTGGCACACCTCTTCCAACCGGGCCAGGGCCGGCCAACTGAACTGCACACGGGCCAGATTCTGAGCACTTTCGCTTGTCAAACAAACAGAAAAATGAGGGTCAAACGTGCCTGGACACGGTTCAGATAGCCTAGTGTGAGTATACCCTTAAAAAGTGTATACCTTGCATTTATTAATACTCTAAGCTTGTTTATTAGCCATCTCAGATTTTTGGATTTTTGGATTGAAAAAAAAAGCTTTAACATTACAGGGATTCTGCAGGTTTCATCAAGTCAAATTTAGGACTTTTAAGGACCATTATGACAAAAATTTTAGAATTTAAACAGGGTTAAATGCAAAACAAAAAAGTCGGCGCCAGTTGTGTAGTGGTTAGTGTATAGACAAATCCATTGCGGTGTTTACGGTGACCAGAGTTCGATTCCACCTCACAATCCAATGCCGATCCTTCCCCTCTCTCTGCTCCCCATCCTTTCCTGTCAATTCCCTCTACTGTCCTTTCTAATAAAAAGGTGAAACCTCCAAAAAAAAACTAATTAAGAAAAAATAAATCTAATATTCTCCTTGTGAAACAGTCTGTTACTTGCCCAATCAAAAACAAAAAGTATTTCTAAAGCCGCTTTTCCACTATCGTGCTGAATCGTTCTTTAAACAGAACTGTTCCATTTCATGCCAAACCGGGCCAGACAGCACAGAGATGGTTTCATTTTCCACTGTCGGCTGCGACAAAACTCTTTAAAACGTTACACAAAACGCATCAGTAGTTGCCTTGGTAACGCAATGTAAACGGTTCCCTTTGTTCAATTAAAGTTAAATAAGAGCCGAAACTAGTTTTTTTTTTTTGTTCGTAAAAGCGAAAGCAACCATGTGACTAAACACTGTTATGCCGCTCTATCAAATAGGGGTGCTAAATATAGGTAGGCCTACATGTGCACCCTTATTTATTTATATGTTGCGCAGCTCTGGCTAAATTTTATTTGGAGGGAAAATTACCAAAATTTAACGTGATGATTAAAAATAATAGGAGGGGAAAATAAATAATATTTAAAATCTATGAACATAACAGAAAAATAAACAAAGATAAGACAACAATAATAGTGCATTTGTATTATAGTGGCAGAAATATCATTTTGGACAGGCCTTGTCAAAAGTAAGCGGGCACTTTCACTAATAAAAACACTGCACTTAAATTATTTCATTTTCAACAATCAATTAAATTACACTGCGTTTTTATATCAAAAGTTGATAATGATATAAAATACACTACATTTTGATGGTAAAATAAAACCATTTAAGTGATGGCTGTTATTTGTTTTAGTATTCAAACATTAAATAACGAATGCAGCAAGTGAAAAAAATACGAATATGAAACAACACATGTAGCAGGATTTAAAGCATATAAAGCACTATTATATTTAGCAAAATGCTGCTCTATTATCTTTTTATTTTGATTATTTTATTTTTATTATTATAATTATTTGTGTTCATAATTAACTAACAAGCTGTAGGCGAATTATTGCTTGACGTTTTAGAAAATATTTGCGTAGCAATACTAAAGATCACTGAAAACAAAAAACAAAAACACAGAAACATGTTACATGCCTCATAAATGTCATATAACTTATGTATAACTGAATCATATAATTGCCTATAGCTGAAATGATGAAAATTGCTAATTTTATTTTTATAAAACATTTGTCAAAACGTATTGATATTTTTTGAGTAAAAGCAATACTGACATTTAAGAATCCATATTTATTTAATTCATTCATTCTTTTGACTTGTTTATAAGTGCATATGCTATAATATAAATCATACAACAGTACCTTGGACAGTTACAGTGCCGCTCCGTAAAGCTTTCAAGCAAAGTCTTTTGGACGGCCGACATTACAACACGAACACACCGTCCTTCAGGTGGTCTCGCCGGTTTTAAATCAACAAGCTGTCCTGGCTTTGAATTAAAAAGTGCAATTATTTTCTCGTTGTTAAAAGAGTCTGCAAGTTCGTGTTCCATGGATATAGTGATGTTGTTGTGGAATTTGGACATCGACGATGCTAAGCGTGACTTTATTCGCTTTATTCGATGCGCAGCACGAAAAAAAGGCAGCAGCGCATGTAGTCGCTGACATGTCTCTCCCGGATCAGAGCGAGTTTTGTGCTGTGAAATACAGCGCTGCGTGCAATAAACTCACATTCAGGCAGGCGAAGTAGGTCTGTATTCAAGTCAATGAAATAATAACTTTAATGAATAAAATATCTTCGTAAGAATGTGATGAGTTATTCACTTCTCTGCCAGAGACTGCTCTATGGTTTTAAAACCCTTTTCAAACTTTATCGTTTTGACCTGGATCATTATTTTATTAAATGTACTGTAGTTTATTGAGGATATCTGATGACTAGTGCGCTTCTGCTGAGCCAGCTGTGGTAGCTTAGCAACAGAGCCACGACGTCAACACACAGAATCTGTCGGCACAGTTCAGCACAGTTGTCTAACAGTGCCGAGAATTCTGGGCCGAGAACGGTTCGTAATCGTGCCGCTCCGTTCTAGGTTCAGAGGAGAAACAACTGTAACCGTACCGAAGTGTTCTTAGAAGCAGCTTAAGCCACATTGTGTGAAAACAAGCAAACCCTACTTGTATACATAAAAAAAAATCAACACAGATTTTCTTTTTTTTAATTACAAGCTTTAAAAAATATAATAAACTACTGTAAATATAATTCAATTTACATGGACATAGTAACATGAAGACCAATTTAAAATGATTTAAAACTTAGAAGACATTCTTTCTGTGAATTTAAGACTTTCTAAGGCCTAAAATTAAATCTTGAAATTTAAGACCCCGCAGACACCCTTTATTATACAAATGTGCATATAAGTGTGGACTTTACCTGCTGTGCTTCTTCATCTGCGGTGACATACTCCAATATATTCCCTCCACCATCTACGATCACCACAGAGGTCATGACTCATTCCTCTGTGTGAGACCCTCTCTTGTGCCCTGCGCCCCTGCTGATGACCTTCAGTGACGTCAGTCTGAAAACACAAAATAGCTGTTAGTAAGTACATTACGCAACACAATGTGCTTCTCTTTGTTACTTACAACAATATCCCCCAAAATACTGTTCAACTAAAGCACTGTAAATCTGTTGTTATCCTTGTCACTTTAAAATCGGTGTGTGCAAGGAATTTGCACAAGCATGCAAGTACTTTGGATATTGGGCCAAGAGGGATTGGGCATCATCTGATTAAAGTTGGTTTTATATTCGCACATTCGTTCAGTGATAACTTGTGACATGCTCCTTATATTGTTTACCATGACAATTTAAATATTTGGTCTAAAAACCACATGCAAGTATGTCTACTAAACAACATTAGCACTATTTAATCAACTGTGAACAATGTTGTACTTTAATAATCATTAGCTGCTAATAAGAGTTGCTCTGATCAAACGACCAGAGATCGGTATCAACCGATAATCATATTTCCCAAATTGATCAGTACTATTCTAACTTTATATGCCAAAGAACGACATAACTAGCGGCTGTCATAGTACGATACATCATTTGGGAAAAGAAAGATGTAGTGATGAGTTATTCCCAAAACCTGCAGTTTCTCTGTCGCACATCCATCATTTGAACCACGTTAGTTATAATGAAAAACACCCATAATGATGCTCTTAACAGGGTGGAAAACCAACTTCTTTAAAGAAGAACCCCATAATTTCTTTTTGCAAATTATATTGTTTTACACGCACACGCATTTAAAAAAAAATCCAATATTAGTTTTGGTAAAAACATGCACTCGTTTTCCATATTAATTGAAATATATGTAAATGGAGCGTTTAGGGCCTGTGTTTTCTGTACAAATATCACTGAGAACATTACTTATTCTATTCTAAAACATAAAATCACTTACAAAAGCTAACACGTATTCAAATAACAAATATGAATCAAATAAATAAATAATGAGGCTTTTTATTAAGAAATTAAACATAATATTTGTTAGTAAATGAAAAAAAAATCCTACTTTAATAATATTATTAATAATGATGATGATGATTATTATTATTAAGTAGGATATTGTTAATTTATTTTTCTATTTTAAAAGTCTACTTTTACAATTTGACATGTAAACCACTGCAAAAATGTTCTAACCTACAGTCCCACATCATATACAGTACAGATACTTAATAATTAACCCACTATAAATTATAAGCATTAATGTATGCTATGTTTTTTTGTTTTCACAAGCTTTGAAGACGTAACATAAATCCCACTTTTACATATTAAGTTCACCTATAGCTTTCATCATGAGCCACGGTTGTGTATAAAATTACATCAATGTTTTCAAAGTGCACTGTGAAGAGAGCGCAATTGTAAACATGAAGATCACTAAAACTGAACTGTAAAAATACTTGGAAAGCAAATTAGACCTTAGAGTGATGACTTTAATGCTTTTTTATTATAAATCCAAATTTAAATGTTAGAACATTCTAAATGAATAGGGCATAGGGGGAGTAACTGGGAATAGAACAGAGAGGAACTAGGTGTCTTACTACAGCTCTAGAGTTGTTGTTGCAAGCGTACAAGTTTGCGACCCAGTTTGCTAATGTTTGTTGTAAAAACAGATTTGCGAAACGCCAAATCAACAAACTATGATTGTAACGGCGGAACCTCTGCGACCTTAGTTGGTTTTCGGAAATGCACCCTTGACCGATCTCATGTGGCTGTGTCTGTGTGTGTGGTCACGTGATTTCCGTTTTTAGCGGACGGAGGGCTGTTCAGAAATGCTAGGTAAGACAGTGTGGATATGGACCATTTTCGTTTTTAAATGGCATTTTAATACTAAGACGTATTAGTGTGTATTTTTCACGAGCTGGTTTGCGATGGGGGCGAAGCAGATGATCGGCGATGCCGACTCAGCATCGTGTTGTCTATTGGCCATTGGCGATGGCATCGTCTATCGGCCCAACCCAAGTATGCAACATCCTTAATTTATTCTCTTAAGACGACGACACCTCATACTTTAAAGGAAAATGTGCTTTATGCAATGACAAAGTTATATAAAACTTGAAGCATCGGTACTCAGTATCGGCCGATCAACATGAAAAGGAATCTGTTCTCGGTATCGACTGCAAAAATCTTGATGGGAGCATCTCTACACTGTAAAAAAATATTTGATCAGTTTTACCTAACATCATATGTTTTTAAGTCTTTGTAACTTACTAAACTAAGTTAATAATTTTTAACTTAATTTTATAAGTTACACAAGCTGTTTTAAGTTAGTTTAACATGATATAAGTTCAATGGACTCATAAGGTTAATTTTATTCAGCTTAAATTTTTTAGACAATCAGGAGGATTATTTTAGTGTACTGCTAATATGATTTCACTATTAAGAATTTGCAAGGAATACTTTTCTGAAATTGTAGTATTAAGGAGAAAGTCTGAATGTTTGAATGTAAAACCAACTTTGCCTTTATCAACATCTGATGCCTTTTCAGCTGGCATGGTGGGGGAAAGCTAACATTCTAGCAAAATATCTCTCTCACACACACACACACACACACACACACACACACACAGAAACAAAACAAGAAAACGGAAGAGGCCTGCATCCTGTAGGCAAAACTGATCTCAGCTCAGCCATACTCACGATTTGAGTAAAAGAATAAAAAAAATTAATACAAAAACACAAAGAAGTGTTTTCTTTTATGCACTATTTTCTTATAGCACGCTACTACAACACAGTACGACCTGTATTTGTACTTCATAGTGTACATCACATAAATAAAGCAAAACTGTCCAAAGGCAATAATACATAAATCAAAAACCAAACATTTTATTTCAAACTCCTGTTCAGTCTATGTCTAATCTTGCACTTCTTGGTTATTAAACCTTATCATAGTTTACAATCACGCGTTACAAAATGTAAACACTGATACACTGATAATAACAGACACTGACAGACTGAGCGCGCTTTACTGACGTCCAAACAGAGCTTTCATTTTCCTCAAACAATATAAATATTTTATCAACTGATTTATTCACATTTACTGTGTCAAATGACAAGTAATATCAGTTTACAGAAAAACAATTGCATAAATAAATAACTTTTAAACAAAATGTCTACATATCGGTAAACAGCTTGCTGTAACAAACAAACATGCTAAACCAAAAACACACCTAGTCTAAATGAATTAGCTTTAAGCACTAAGGAATGTATAGCTCGATAAATTTGTATTTCATACCGTTTGTGTTGATTTGCAGTCGTTTGGTGCAGCTCAGAACAGCCGAGTTTACTCTGTCATAAGGTTAGCATGCTAACAATGCTAATGACAGATTGACGTTAAAGCTGCTCAACTTGCCAGAAACGCTCGCTGATAAAGCGCACGCATGCAGGCGATAGACAGACGTCTATTTAGTCAAATGTAGGATGCAAAAAGATTTTAGTTTTAGCCGTCCGAGTTGGTGTTGTAAGTGATGTTTTGCGTTGCTGGTTTCGGGCCTCCCGTTAGCAGGATCTGAATGACGAACTGCGCAGTAACCGTACGTGACGTCACACACACCAGGTGCGCGTACTCTGAAATTTCCTCAAGTCTCGGTTACTCTCTGAACCAAAACCCCTCTCATTGTAAATTTGTTATTCATTTTTTGCCTTTTCTGTCTAAATTTTACACCCCTAAATGAACATTTTTCAAAGAAACACTCTTATTTTTTATTTTCCGAAAGAATTTTGATTTATATGTTAAGCTAAAAGATTCTAATAATTATTCATTCATTAATTTTCCTTTGGCTTTGTCCCTTTATTCATCAGGGGCCACCACAGCGAAATGAACCGCCAACTTATCCAGCATATGTTTTACACAACGGATGCCCTTCCAGCTGCAATCCAGTACTGGGAATCACCCGTACAAACTCAATTCACACAAATGCACTACGGGCAAATTAGTTTATTCAATTCACCTAAAGCGCATGTCATGGGACTGTGGGGGAAACGAGAGCACCTGGAGGAAACAGATATGACAACTGACCCAGCTGGGACTCGAACCTGCAACCTTCTTGCTGTGAGGCGGCAGTGCTAAACACTGATCCACTGTGTCTCCCAAGTTCATATTTATCTTTATTTATTTTGTCTTTGTATATTTTTTTACTGACAATATGTTTAATTGATATTTTGTGTATTATATACAAACATTTAGGGTCACCAAGACTATTTAAGACCTTTTCAAGACCATTATGAACAGTTTCAGATTTATACAAAGTTAAACACCAAGTAATCTTTTTCTAAAGGCCAGCTAGTGGAAAAGATTTTTAATGGTCCCCACCAAACAATCTAATTTAGCTATTTCTAAGCCACATATTTGAAATAATGTGTCAAAACAAGCAAACTCTGGTCATAGACTTAAAATAAAGAGTTAACAACTTACACTTTTGTTAAAGGTTCTATTGAGATGTATTGTTGGTGATTGAATGAGTGTTTGGCCTGATAAATGAACACCTGTTTAAAATTATTTCAAACCTTAAAGACATTATTTTGGTGAATTTAAAACTTTTTAAGGCCTAAAATGTAGTTTTTAAAATGTAAGACATTTTAAGACCCTGCAGACACCCCGATGTTGTTTACATGTCAGCTGTATTCTGTTTGCAATAAAAAAAAGAAAAGATATTTCATCAAGCAAACTTGGTTTTGCTCCTTGAAAAATTCCACATTCATAATTGCAACATTTTCAAGCTCCAGACCGGTGTTTGTTGTTTTTATGAGTGTATTTAAACAATACCATTCATTGATCTGACAACAATACGGCTCTAAAAACCTTATCTGTCTGCACCTCTTTTCCTGTTCAAGTAAGTTTTGCTTTTTAAATATGTATTTATTCTACACCCTGTGTTCAGTTGTTTCTCTTTATTTCCTTTGTTTTTATTTGTATATTTTTTCATTGATAAATATTATTATTTTGCCTGTTTGTTATTGTATGTATATGCTTATAGCATAGCCAATACAATGTTTTGGGCCTAATAATAATAATAAAAAAAATTAATTTCATCAAACTCGATTTTAAAATGTTAATTAATAGGTATATTTGATACATAGTGCTATCTAGTATTAAATCATAATTATTAATACCTAAAATTAGTCTGCTGAGATTAGCATTAAATTACATTTTACGTAATTTGTGTTGCAT
Organism: Danio rerio; assembly: GCF_052040795.2. Classification (NCBI taxonomy): domain Eukaryota; kingdom Metazoa; phylum Chordata; class Actinopteri; order Cypriniformes; family Danionidae; genus Danio; species Danio rerio. The sequence continues at coordinate 50,380,801 of NC_141034.1, forward strand.
CATGTTCAAACATGTCTCGGGCAAATAAATTAATGATTACAATTAAATTATATAAAATAAAACACTAAATGTAAACTAATTTAAAAAATACATATTCTACAGGACAATTGCCAACAATATCCCCATACTTTATTCATTTTATTATCGGCTTAGTCCCTTTGTTAATCTAGGGTTGCCACAGTAGAATGAACCGCCAATATCCCCATAATACACAATATTATTTGTACTAATTTCTGAAATTATAACCTGTGCATTTCAAACCAGACAAATCCATTGAGGTAAAGTTGGTTTTATATTCGCAAATTCCCTATATTGTTAACCACGCTACAGTACTTTGAATATTCAGTCTGAAATTGCTTTAGGTCTGACTTTAAAACAACATTAGCACTATTTACTTGACTGTGAACAATGTTGTACTTTGAAAGTCATTGGCTGCTAATATGATTTTCCCTATTTATAATGTGCAAGTAATACTTTATAATGTGGCATCACAGTGGCATAGTGGGTAGCACGATCGCCTCTCAGCAAGAAGCTTTGAGCCTCGACCGGTCAGTTGGCGTTTCTGTTTGAAGTTTGCATGTTCTCCCCGTGTTTGTGTGGGTTTCCTCCGGGTGCTCCGCTTTCCCCCACAGTACAAAGACATGCGCTATGGGTGAATTGGGTAAGCTAAATTGACTGTAGTGTATGTGTGTGGTGGTGAATGAGTGTGTATGGATGTTTTCCAGTGATGGGTTGCGGCTGGAAGGGCATCTGCTATGTAAAAACATATGCTGAATAAAGTTGGCGGGTCATTCCGCTCTGGCGACTGCAGATAAATAAAGGTACTAAGCCGCCAGAAAAAAAAAAAGAATGAATATACATAATGTGCGAATGAACAACCAACTTTCCCTCTGTGAGAAATCCTTACCATTGATCTGGAACAGGGATGCTCAACGCTGCATCTGGAGATCTACCTTCCTGCAGATTTCAGTTGCATCCCATATCAAACACACCTGCATGTAATTATCAAGTGCTGTTCAGGTCCTAATTTATTGGTTCAGGTGTGTTCAATCAGGGTTGGAGCTAAACTTTGCAGGAAGGTAGATCTCCGGAACAGGGTTGAGCAGCCCTGATCTAGAAGACGCTTCTCCAAAATTTACAAAACTCATTATGCAACACACCAAACAGAGAAATCTAAAAAATATTAAATCTAAATTAATTACAATCTTTAATTATACACAAGCACACATAAAATGCTTTTTAATTCTTTATTTTCCCTCTGGTTTACATTCACAGTTAAACCCCCCCTGTTTATGGCCTACATTAAAAGTGAAACCTCAAAACACCACAATAATGTGTATTATAGAACTAACCCTTAAACAAAGAGAACCCATGAAAACACCATTAATGATACTGTAACATACTTCACATTATTCCCTCACATTCACATTATAAATCTGTAATCGTGTAACACTCGAGGTCCCTTTTCAGACATGTGTGAAAGAAATAAACAACAAACGATTAAGAGGTTATAGGTGGTTTTCTTGTATTTATCCAACCTTTATTTCCCTTGTCTACCAGTCTAAATTCAGAATGAGTGCAGACTAGCATCTAATAAAATAAAATTGAAAGTAATAAGGGTGTAACTTTGGCATAACAGGTTTATGGAGCATCCTTTTGACACAAAGGAAGTAATGTTTTATAATCACATATATTGATGATGATGATGATTGATCACAAAATAAAAGCAAAGTATTGAGCAAAAAGGCTTTTCCTCTTGGATAATATCTGGCTTCAGAATTAATACTGGAATGTGAACATGGCATATTATAGTATTGCTTATTTGGTACCCTTTAGTTAAAGTGGTGTTTATAAGACTGTCATGAAACCTTTATGATCATGAGATGACGTCATGAATGTGAATGAGGTTATATGCATGCTTATGACAACTGTCATTAGGTTTCATTTTCTCAGTAATGACATTTTAAACGTTGTTTTCATGACGACTTGACATTACCCCTTATCTACTGTTGGGGATATTTTCATCCACTCTGGGGTGATTTTTAATTCTCCATTAGGCCATAACTTTTTCAGTGTTTCAGCAAATGTGATGATTTTTAGTGACAAGTCTTATTTTGGCACATATTTTTAGAAAATGCTTTGAAATTTTCAAAGAACTCAATGACTCAATTACACTCAGGGCAAATTTACTACTGTTTTGTTGTACTGGGGATGAAAAAATCCATTTATTTTTTGGCATAAATCTGTTAATCAACCTCAGTCCTGTTTAAAACTACTAAATTGTTTAGAAATTTACAAGATTTTAACTCTTTGATTGCCAAATTCATAATTGATGTCACTGATTTGGTGAGAAAAAAACACACAAAATGATGCAATAATAATATAAAAAGTAATTGTGGGCTGGATTTTCTTTTACCTTTTAATCAAAGTCTTGGACATGTAAAACAAAATTAATTTTGATGCATTGTTTTTGAATAATTTTCTTTTTTTCTCTTTAATATTCTTTTGGTGGCTGTTTATTATAACCACATTTTTTACAAGATTGCAAAGCCCCGACATCATTTAATCATGCATATTTAATTGTTGGTGGTTTTCCCAGTTGGGAAGAGGTAAAACTTGTAAATTTCACTGTTGATCATTAGTTGGCCCTATTAACCCCTTGGATACAAAAAAAAGCTTTCTGGATTATACATGGAGTATAAAAGCAAATTAAAGTGTGTGTGTGTGTGTGTGTGTGTGTGTGTGTGTGTGTGTGTGTGTGAGAGAAAATCAAAATATACATCTCAGCTCTCAGAACTACATGGAGTAAACAAAAACAAAGACTATTTATCAGGGCAGGAGTGGGACTCCTTTTCAGCTCTGGAGTTTCAAGCCTTAGACCGGCCCACCTCAGTTTACAACTGACTAAAATAACGTCATTTCCAATTCAGTTTCTATTGACACTATAACGTCTTTTTAAAGGACACAGCTGCTTTAGAACTTAAATGCTTTTCATAAATATGAGAACATTAATTCTTTATAGATATCCAGTCCTTTGTAACGGTCGTCACACAAAAAAAAAAAAACATGTACCCCTACATAAGTAACCCAAACATTACTATATATCTTTTCACTAAAATAAAAAAATATATATATTTAATATTTTACTCTGGTGAGGTTCGATCTCGGATCTTGACGTCGTAACACAACGTGCTAACCACTAGACCACGATGGCGTTGTTAAGTTAAAAAAGATAAAGAATAAGTATTGCACTGTTATCTGCTGCTATTGATGTTTTTTTTCACCCAACTCTTTTTCTCCCCTTTTAAGATTTCTGATCAAGTTTTGTCAGATTTATTAATGTAGTGAATCATCTGATTTTCATTGAGCAGGTGTAATATTCTTTAATATTAATTAATATTCACAAAGGTGCCGCTGTTTGGGGTGGAATGAGATACATCACCATTAATGTGCGGGCTGCATTTTCTAACGGGGCTACGAGAAAATAAATAAAAAGAGCGGAGCTGCGGCAAAATAATGAATAAAAAGAGTGAGGCTATGATCAAATAAATAAATAAATGAAAAAAAGTGCGCCTGCTGAGAGTGCAAGCAGCTAGAGACACTGGCCCTCACTGCCAAAAAACGGACCAGCCCACCGGGAATTGTCCCGGTCCACCCGATTAGCCAATCCGGGCCTGGTATTTATGCACCATCAAATGTGGTTATAATGGAAGTCAATGGAGCAAAAACAGCCACCGACAGTAAATTAAGGAGAACAAAATGAAAATCTAACAATGCATTAAAGCCAACATTGTTACTTATGGTGACTGGTAATGTCCAAGACTGTGATAAAAGATGAAAAATTCTGTGCACAATTACTTTTTATATTGAAAATACGTCGTTTTGTTTTTTTTTTTCACCAAATCAGTGACAACATTAGTGAATTTGGCAATCAAAGAGTTAAAATCCTGTAATTTCTAAAAACATTCAGTAGTTTTGATAGGACTGAGGTTGATAAAAGATTTAAGCAAAATATTTCGAAAAAAATCTTAATCTGATGCATTTTTACAGCAGTTTAATTCAGTGGATGTTTTCATCCCCAGCACAATAAAAGGGTAATAAATCTGAACAGTGCACAAGGGTTAACAAAACCTGTCATAAATCTGTCATAAACATAATTGTCAATAAGTCATTATAAATGTATGTTATAAAATGTTATGAATTTTATAACAGCGTCATTAATATTATTTTACCTCAACTACAGTGGTACAAGCTGAATTTGTCACTAAAATGTTATTAAGTATTAATTAATGGCACAATTAAAAAAGATTTGACAGAGTAGTGACACTTTAAATGAGACATTTTAATGACAAATACAGCTAGCTCCACTGAAAATGTGATCAGAAAAATGACACAATTATAATGCCTCATCACAATCATGTTTATGACAGATTTATGACAAGTTTTGTTGTTTTGGTAATGTCAAGTTATCAAAGATTGTGATGTATGTGTTATGTCAAGTTCTCCTAATCAATGCCATCTTTGCATTTAATATTACATTACTGAGCAAATTACACTTAATAACAGTTGTCATAAGCATGCATGAAAGCTTCACTTTCATGACTTGTCATGTCCTGAAGGGATGTTCATAAGACCTTTATAATCAAGTAAAGTGTTACCGATTATTTTGATAAATCTTCATTTTGACCTAGTCATGACATTATGAATGGCAGCGGGTTGCTAACACTGGAAATGTGTAAAAAGGAAAAACAACACTGTTCAAGCTGAGGTAGAGAGAGGTAGAAATTAAATAGAGTTAGTTAATAAATAATGCCGATAGCATCGTTTTTAAAGGAGAAACCTGAAATCTGGTGGCCAGCGTGCAGGTATGGCAGTGTTTGTGGCATATTCTGCTGGTATTGTAACCATTAATTTCAATATCAAGTCATGTCCTATAAAGTGAGATTTGAGGTAGGGTAAACTATAATGCAGTGTTTCCCAACCCTGTTCCTGAAGGCAAACCAACAGTATACATTTTCAACCTCTTCCTATTCAAAACACACCTGAATCAAAACATCAGCACGTTAGACGATGCTCCAAAACCTGAAGGTAATGGTTCAGATGAGGGAGACATCCAAACTATGTACCGTTGGTGTGCCTCCAGGAACAGGGTTGGGAAACACTGCTGTAGTATAGGCTCATATTGTGCATTTGACTCAAATGAGTGGAGTTCCATTTAAAAAAGGCTCTTTCACAGCTTTGCATGCATTTTATCATTATTGTGAGTAAACCTGTATGCCTCACATACGAGTAAAGTGAAGGTTCAGGTGTAGTAACCATTTTTCAGTGGAGAGTCACAGAGAGAGCTGAGACATCAGTGTGGACGCAGGCATCAGGGAAGGGGAAAGGCACATCACTAATTCTGTATCAGGGAACCACTTTACTATCCCAGATCAACATCTGACTGCTGCAAAGTGAGAAAAAGACAAAGATAATGTTACGTTAGCCCATGTAAATGGGTAGTTCACCCAAAAATGACAATTCAGTCATCATCTACTCACCCTTTACTTGTTCCAAACATGTTTGAGTTTTTTTTTTTTAGCACAAAAGAAGATAATTTGAAAAATGTCAGAAACCTCGACTTCCATAGCAGGAAAAACAGATACTATGAAAGTCAGTGGTTACAAACTTTCTTCAAAATATCTTGTTTTGTGCTAAACAAACACAAAAAAAGGTGAGTAAATTATGACAATTAAATTTTTTGGAAAAACTATCTCTTTAATCTAAAGGTTTATTACATTTTTTTGCGGGAAATCTGAGAACATACATTGTACACTACCTGACAAACGTCTTGTTGTCAATTCCAGTTGTAAGAATACCAAATTATAACTTGATGTCTAGGTAATCATTTAGAAAAGTGGCAGAAGGTTGATTTATCAGATGAATCATCTGTTGAACTGCATCCTAATCATCACAAATACTGCAGAAGACCTACTGGAACCATGGACCCAAGATTCTCACAGAAATCAGTCAAGTTTGATAAAGGAAAAATCATGGTTTGGGGATATATTCAGGATGGTGGTGTGTGGGAGATCTGCAGCGTGGATGACAAAATCAACAGCCTGAGGTATCAAGGCATTTGTGCTGCCCATTACATTACAAACCACAGGAGAGGGCAAATTCTTCAGCAGGATAGTGCTCCTCATCATACTTCAGCCTCCACATCCGTTCTTGAAAGCAAAGAAGGTCAAGCTGCTGCAGTATTGGCCAACCCAGTCACCAGATATAATCATTATTGAGCATGTCTGGGGTAAGATGACAGGAGGAGGCATTGAAGATGAATCCAAAGACTCTAGATGAACTCTGGGAGTCCTGCATGAACACTTTCTTTGCCTCCAGATGACTTTATTAATAAGTGATTTGAGTCAGTGCAGAGATGTGTGGATGCAGTCCTCCAAGCTCATGATGGAGTCAGACACAATATTCATTCTGTCTCCACTGCAGCAAGACTTTTGTCTAAGCAAAGTCAAACCTTACAGTCCTAATGAAATAATTAAAAATCAAGACATGATCATATTTTATTTTGGTAAAATAAGCGTAATCTAGAAGCCTTTCCCTTTCATATAAGCCACTTCTGATACCAAATGATCAACTAGAAGTCAAGATATTATTTGTTATTCATAAAACTTGGACAGACGACAATACTTTTTCAGGTAGTGTATTCTTTAGACCACACAAACTTCAAGCCTCTATTAATATTATGTTAGTTAAATACTTGTTAGTTAAACTAATTGTACATGTGTGTGTATTTGGATAGGTTAAAGGTAGAGTGCAGATTTTCAAGTGTGGGACACAAAACTTGGCCACTTCACTAATAATTAATTTCAATTAGTAACAATTTTAATACAACCTGTTACAATTGTGACATTAACATTTCTACATGTTACTTCTTTCAGATGTGCAGGAGGTATTTAAACTGATCTGATCATGTGACATTTAAATATTTTAGTAAAAACAATCATTTAATGGTTGAATTTTATGATCAAAATGTCTACCTATCGAAAACAAAAAGTAAAAAATACTGTAACCATTTAAAATAATGTAAATACATGATACAAGTATATTTTAAATTGTAATTTATTCATTCATTTAATCCATTTTCTTTTTGTTACATTTATTTAAAATAGATTTTTGCTTGTAACAAGTCTTCCATAAAAAAAATCTTACCAACTGTAAACTTTTGAAAAGTGCCTATTACACCAAGCATTATATGATAATACAACAGCATTAAAATGTAATATTACCTTTTCAGTTGGTGCTAATACATCTGCACTTTAAGCAACCGGCGCTTTCTCTGTGAATGATAATGCAGAAGTACATTTAGATCATAAAAAGAAAGTTACAATGTACAGTAGATAGGTCAAATGTTTTTTTTTCATTAGAAATTGTCCTGTTTTTAGTGTCATTTTTTTTTCTGAGCAAAAAACAAGGACATAATACTTTGCAACTATCCTTCAAACCACTACATTTTACTGATTTGACAGCAAGAAGATCTTAAACATGTATACCATAGCAAATTACAGCAAGATCACATATTAGTTTATATATTTTTAATCAGTAAAGGTCACACTCTAAAAAATGCTAGGTCATTTCAACTTAAATTTGGGTGAAATATGGACAAAACCAACTGCAGGTTTAATATTTTATGAAGATATATAATTAAATTTAAAGGACCAAATTTAACCCGATGTTTAGGCTTGTCCCAATTTTACCCAGCATTTTTAGAGTCTAGAATAAGTATGATACATAAAATCATGTTACACCCTAGATGGAACACTATTTCACCGAATTTACAACATTATTAGCTATTTGATTGCGCAAAGAAAATAAATGTAGTGATTTGATTAAGTGTAGAATTTTTTTTACTTATTTAAATAAGTGTGAAAAAAAAAAATCTGCATGTAAAATCCCTTCATATCACAAAATCTGAACTCACATAACTGACCCATTAAAAAACACTATAATGTATTTGTCATTGCTTTAAATACACTGTTAAAGAAATCAGCTGTGGTTACCAGAATTTTATAATAAAATAATTTTCTAAATTTGACAATAATTTTACTCTACTATACAGAGTATTACAGACCAGTGTATTTTAAAGTACTAACACTACTACCTTCATATATTGTATAAAATGATTAGACCTTCTTCAAATTTTTTTTCTTTTTTAAATATTTCCCAAATTATGTTTAACAGAGGAGAGAATTTTTCACAGTGTTTCCTATAATATTTTTTTCTTCTGGAGAAAGTCTTTTTTGTTTTATTTCAGCTAAAATAAAAACAGTTTTTAATAAAAAATAAAAATAAAAAAACATTTTAAGATCAAAATTATTAGCCACCTTAAGCAATTTTTTTTTCCTTTGTCTATAGAACAAACCATCGTTATACAATAACTTGCCCGTTGACTTAAAAAATATCTAGTAAAATATTATTTACTGTCATCATGGCAAAGCTAAAATAAATCAGTTATTAGAAAAGAGTTCTTAGGTTAGAAATGAGTTGTGTTTCATTAAAACAGAAATTAGGGAAAAATATTCAGGCGGGCTATTAACTCAGAAGGTCTAATAATTCTAATGGATCCAGATTTCTGCCTACCAATCCATCCCAGCATGGATCAACTTTGTCCTTTTTCTCATTGCTTTATTAATATGATTATTTGAATAAGTATTTAAATTTGAAATGATTTTGACTAATGAATAAGTTAACATACTGCTTCATTTAAGAATGTCCATGCAGTGTCCTTGCTCCTCTCTTTGTCTGTCTATTTTAACGCTATTTTCCGGAGCCACCAAACTAGGTCAGAGGTCATGGAGAATTCGAGTGGAACTAAAGGGCTTCATGACTGAGAACAACTGTTTTCCTATTTGTATTGCTATGTGTTAATACTGTCTGAAGTGATTTTGATATTATTGTGATTGCAACCCAAGCTCATTCTGAAAACGTAGCTCCGTTTCTGGAGACAGCGGAATATGTCCCGGGGGGTACGTACGGCCGCGTTTATTTTTTTCAAGCGAACGCTGTGGGGCGGTGTGACGCCGTTTCCTTTCGCGCTTGCCTTACCTCCTAGCGGAGGGCTTCCCCGCTGAAACCCGTTTGTCCACTCAGCTCACCGTGTAACGTCGGCAGGCTCGAGATTCGAAGAGGAGTCGACCACGGCGACCGGTTTCGAGTACGGGGAAGAGCGGTTCCAGAAATCAGTTAGGACGAAAACAGAATCCCAAAAATTAAGTGAACGAGTTTCGTGACAGGGTGAGAACGCGGCGAAATCCGAAAACGCGATAGAAAAAAAAATTAAAATCGGGACTTTTATTTTTTTGGACAGCTTTTGTAAACTGTCGCTCGGGTTTAGGGAAGCGAGCGGGTGGGCGGGTCGGTCGGTAAAATGGGTTGGGTTCGGGGAAGGAGGAGGGCGGGTCGGCCAATTGGCTGGTCGCGCAGTCAATCATCCGGTTAGTTGGACAGCGGCCTCCAGCGGGTTCACGCGAGAACAGCGTGGGCGCGAACCACGCTCGCGAGAGGCGTCTGAGGTGCGAAAAAGCGCGCAACAGCGGCCTCTCGCGGATTCGCGAAAACAAAAACTGCAGCCAATAAAACCCGCCAGGATGTATTCCGCGGTCTCCAGAGACGTCCACAGGACTACGTTTCCACAATGAGCCCGGGTTGTGTGATTATATTTAGTTTTAAACGATTTTCCTTTTTATTCAAGATAGCCTTTGTGTAGTAAAAATATAGCAGTCTGAATGCTGTTAATACCAGTTTAAACTATTGAACTAGTTTTATAAGACAGCTGAGAGAACAAAGAAACAACCATGTGTAATAACAGATTGTCTCTTGTGTGTTTATATGCATCCAATGGGTCGGTTCCACAGGTGAGACTAGCTCTTAATTGTCTACGGGCAACCTGACCCAAGCCTCCAGTCGCCATTCCTATCTGGATTCAGATATGACCCAGCATTGACGTACATATTTAGAATTGTCCATCTTTGTTTTAACCAATCGGAACCTGTTACCCAAATCACACCCTTTCAGGTCTTGTTTCCAGGAGAGTGTAATTATTAATGATTTGTGATTGTAAGCAGAAGGAACTCATTGCGAGTGTTAAAGCTGGCACATAATTTTTTTGTTAAACCAGATTACCTGTTACCTGACCCGATGGCTCCTCATCATCATCATCAGGAGCTGGGATGATCCTGCCCATCACAGGGGATACGCCGAGCACCATGGGTTTCTTTTCGGATTTAGGAGCTCCTTCCAGGACGACCACTATGAAGTCTCGCTTGGGTTCTTCCACAGCAACTTCCACAACTTCCACAACTGCACTTTCTTGAATCCCCTCTGTACTTACGGTTGCATTAACATCCTCACTTTCTTGTGCTTCTGCAATGATCTCAACTACTGGAGCGACCTCTTCAGCGGCAGCAGGTGTTTCCTCTGGTACAACAACAGGTGTTTCTTCAGTCGCAGTAACAGCAGCTTCTTCAGATACCAATAAAACTGGCTCCTCTTCTGGAATAGAGGCCAACGGTGCATCGTCTGTCAATGCGTCCACTTCTAATACTGGTAGATCAGATGTTTCTGAAGACACCGGCAGATCAACGGGTGTTGCATCTTCTACAACTAAGGAAACAATCGGAGACACTGGTGCTTCTTCGGACAGAGAAGCAATTGATAATTCTTCAGCCGTTACATCAACATGTGGTTCCTCAATAACTGGAGAAACTGAAGGTTCTTCAATTACCGGAGCAACTACTGGTGAATCAACTGGTGTCTCTTCAGGCTCTTCGACAACTAATATGGCAACTGGTTCCTCAATAACTGGAGAAACCGGTGCTTCTTCGGTCGATGTAGCAATGGGCAATTCTTCAACAATTACATCAACATGTGGTTCCTCCACAACTGGTGGTTCTTCAATCACTGGAGTGACTACTGGTGTCTGCTTAGACTCTTCAACAACTAATGCCACAACTGGTTCCTCGATAACTGTAGAAACTGGCGCTTCTTTAGTGATTGGAGCAAAGGATGCCTCCTCAACTATTGGAGCAACAACATGTGGTTCATCGACAACTGGGGAAACTGGTGGTTCTTCAATTACTGGAGAAACTAATGATGAATCAACTGATGTTTCCTCTGCTGGGGGACTTTCAGAAACTGGAGCGAGAAATCCAGCTGTTTCTGGTGAATCGATTGGTGTCTCTACTAATGGAGTCTCTTCTGCCAGTATGGCTACAACTGGTTCCTCTACAGCTTCTGGTTCTTCTATGACTGGCGCAATAGACAACGAAGCCTCTTCTATTCCAACAGAATCTGATACTGGAGAAATTGGTGCTTCCTCTGTTATTGGTTCACTTTCCAAATTAAGCACCTTCTCTGGTAGAGATTCAACCGGGACGTCTTCCACAGATAGCGGCTCCACTGGAATGAGCTCAATCACGGAGGCAGCAGCCAGATCTGCTGTTTCTGGGCTAAGCGAGACTGGTGTGACCACTGAAAGACACAATCAAGCCAGCCAATAATCACATAAATGTTTGAGGTTTGCAACTGGTTTTAAAATGCTCCCTCAGTCACTCTCCTTCAGCTTAGTCCCTGTTTTACCACCAATTATTCTGGGATATGAATTTGCAGCAGATGCCCTTCCAGCCCCACTCTCACACTCATACACTACAGCCAATTTAGTTTGTCCAGTTCACCTTAGCACATGTCATTGGACTGTGGGGGAAACCGGAGCACCCGGAGGAAACCCACACTAACATGAGGAGAACATGCAAACTCCACACAGAAATGCCAACAGCCCAGCCAGGACTTGAATCAGCGACCTTCTTGCTGTGAGGCGACAGCGCTAACCACTGAGCCACCGTGCCACCTGTTTACCAAATTCACCTTAGTTAATTAATAATTTTTTTTCGGCTTAGTCCCTTTATTATCCAGGGGTCGCCACAGCGGAATGATCTGCCAACTTATCCAGCATTTATGTTTTACGCAGCAGATGCATTTCCAGCCGTAACCCATCACTGGGAAACCCATACATACTCATTCGCACACATACATACACTATGGACAATTTGGCTTACCTAATTCACCTGTACAGCATGTCTTCGGACTTTGGACGAACACGGAGAGATCATGCAAACTCCACACAAAAAATGCCAACTGACCCGGCCGGGGCTCAAACCAGCGACCTTCTTGCTGTGAGGCAACAGCACATCCCACTGCACCACCGTGTCACCCACCTTACTTAATTATTCCATTAAAATTTCTTTTGTCAATCTGATCACAAGTCAGACCTGCTCAACATGTGACCCTGGACTACATATGCAGTTTTTCTTTGCATGGGCATTTTTTTTGGTAACAGGCAAAAAAAAAAAAAAAAAAAAAAAAAAAACAATGTATTGGTCAAGGTCAACATGGTGGCTCAGTGATTAGCACTGTCGCATCACAGCAAGAAGGTCACTCGTTCAAGTGCTGGCTGGGTCAGTTGGCAGTTTTGTGTGGAGTTTGCATGTTCTCCCCGTGTTGGTGTGAATTTCCACTGGGTGCTCCAGTTTCTCTCACAGCCCAAAGACAAGCGGTATATGTGAATTGGATGAACTACATTGGCCGTATGAATGTATAAAAAAAATGAATGTATGTATTGGTCAAAGTTATCAATTTTTCTTTAATGCCAAAAATGAATTACCATATTAAGTAAAGATCATGTTCCATGAAGACGTTTCGTAAATTTCCTGTTGTAAATTTATCATAACTCATAAGTTGAATTTAATTTCATTTAGCATTAAAATTTGTTTTTAAAAGGCAATTTTTTCAATATTTTGATGGCTTTGAACCTCAGATTACAGATTTTCCACTTAGTTGCATCTCCACCAAATATAAATAATGTCCTAAACGTTGTCAAATAAATCAATGGAAAGCTTATATACAGTATTTAGCTTTCATTCATTCATTCTTTTTCTTCTAGGCTTAGTCCCTTTATTAATCAGGGGCCGCCACAGCGGAATGAACCGCCAACTTATCCAGCACATGTTTTGCGCAGCGGATGGCCTTCCAGCCACAACCCATCACTGGGAAACACACGCACTCATATTCATCCATTTTCTTTTCGGCTCAGTCCCTTTATCAATCTGGGGTTCCAACAGCGGAATAAACCGCCAACTTATCCAGCACATGTTTTACGCAGCTGCAACTCATCCCTAGGAAACATTCATACACACTCATACACTACAGACAATTTAGCTAACCCAATTCACCTGTACCGCATGTCTTTGGACTGTGGGGGACACCGGAGCACCCGGAGGAAACCCACGCGAACACGGGAAGAACATGCAAACTCCACACTGAAATGCCAACTGACCAAGCCGAGGCTTGAACCAGCGACCTTCTTTTCTGGTCCAGAGTCATATATTTAAAAAAAAAAAAAAGGCATTGTAATATTTATTTTCATCAAATAATTTCAATAGCTATATTTACAAAAAAGTTGTTGTTTTAAAATGATTGATGATTTTGTAAAGGAGTGAGTCAGCATAAAAGATTCAAACATTACAAGTTACAAGCAAAGATCAATACTTTTTAGGGGAGTTTAACAGCATTCAAAAAGTGCAAATTAAAACTGAAAAATAAAACAATTGTGTCTGAATGCTTTACTATTGTTTGGAATGTTTACACTTTGACAGGACTCAAACCACCTCCAAACGAAAACCTTCACTATATTAAAGTTGAACTTTGTAAATAATCTACAAATATTGTACTCTAGGGTGGCACGGTGGCTCAGTGGTTAGCACTGTCACCTCACAGCAAGAAGGTCGCTGGTTCGAGCCCCAGCTAGGCCAGTTGGTATTTCTGTGTGGAGTTTGCACGTTCTCCCTGTGATGGTGTGGGTTTCCTCCAGGTGCTCCGCTTTCCCCCACAGTCCAAAGACTTGCGCTATAAGTGAATTGAATTAGCTTAATTGGCACTAGTGTATGTGTGTGAATGAAAGTGTATGGGTGTTTCTTAGTACTGGGTTGCAGCTGGAAGGGCATCCGCTGTGTAAAACATATGCTGAATAATCTGGCGGTTCATTCCGCTGTGGTGACCTCTGATGAATAAAGGGATAATGTAAAATAATAAATAAATAATGTGCTCTAGTTTCCCCAGAGATGGGTTGCAGCTGGAAGGGCATCCGCTGCGTAAAACATATGCTGGATAAGTTGAACCCTGATTAATGAAGGGTCTAAGCTGAAAAGAAAATGAATAGTGTGCTCTAAGCTGTGGCTCCTGCTCAACTTACTATAGTATAATTCACAGTAGGTCCTTATAATACTACTCAAGCACTAGAGAAAAAATTATGTAGAACATGGAAAGAGTTTTGTATACTAGCAAATGCATATTAATACCGAGTGGAAACATAATTTTTAGACATTTTATAACTTTTAAATACTTGTTTGGTTAAAATATTAGGTAATTCATCAGTTTTGGTCACAATTCATGATATTAACCAACCATAAACTAACACTACTAGCTAAATAAACAAGTAATCAGCTGTTTATTAATAGTTAGTAAGGTAGAAGTTTTGGTTTTGTGTGATTAGAGATGCAGAATAAGATCAGACTTCATAACTACAAATGAACAGTTAATATCTTAATAATAGGCAGGTAATAAGCCAGTACTTATTAGCATGAATTAAGGCCTAAACTCATATAAATAATAATAAATAATAATACTAATATAATAATAATATTACTAAAATAAATAATAATAAATATTAATACCAATATAATACTAATAATACCAATAAATAATATTACTAATATAATAATTATAATGTTACTAAAATATAAATGATAATAAATATTAATTCCAATATAATAATACTAATATAATAATAATAAATATTACTAATATAATAAATAATATTACTAATATAAATACTAACACTAATATAATAGTAAATAATATTACTAATAAATAATATTACTAATATAATAAATAATATTACTAGTATTAATATTACTAATATAATAATACTATTACTAATATAAATAATAATACTGATATAATAATAAATAATATTACTAATATAATAAATAATATTACTAATATAAATAATAATACTAATATAAAAGTAAATAATATTACTAATAAATAATATTACTGATATAAATAATATTACTAATATAATAGTAAATAATATTACTAATATAACAAATAATGTTACTAGTATAAATATTACTAATATAATAATAATATTACTAATATAAATAATAATACTAATATAATAATAAATAATATTACTAATAAATAATAATAATACTAATATAATAATATTACTAGTATAAATATTATTACTAATATAATAAATAATATTACTAATATAAATAATAATACTAATATAAAAGTAAATAATATTACTAATAAATAATATTACTTATATAAATAATATTACTAATATAATAGTAAATAATATTACTAATATAACAAATAATGTTACTAGTATAAATATTACTAATATAATAATATTACTAATATAAAAAATAATACTAATATAATAAATAATATTACTAATAAATAATAATAATACTAATATAATAATATTACTAGTATAAATATTATTACTAATATAATAATAATAATAATATTACTTATATAAATAATAATACTAATATAATAATAAATAATATTACTAATATAAATAAAAAAATAATACTAATATAATACTAATATAAATAATAATAAATAATATTTGGTGTTATCAAACATTACTTTTGTAGAATATTTCAGTGTGTGTGTGTGATTAGAAGGTCTAGAGACACAGAAACAACAGGAAAGACAGAAATTAAGATTATTGAAAGTAGACTACAAATGTTCATCCTCACTAGAGTAGAGACGTTTCTAAAAGCAAAGAAAAAGCCTATTCATTTAAGAGCACTTCGTCTCAGATGGTGTATTTTAAGTGCAGTTTAAATGCATTCAGATGGTGTGCTTTTTGGGGGGGCATTTCACAGAACGACATTGCTTTCAGCATCTATCATAATGCATGTCTATTTTTTAAGACATTTCCCATCAAATTATACAAGAGGCTTTACTGCCAAATATCACCAAGGAAGGGACACACCACAAATATTACCAAACACTAACAAAGAAAACCCTTCTGCATTAAATTCACCGTTTTAAAACATTACTTTTGGAATAGAGGATGAACGGTCAATGTTAAAATATAGACTTAGCGGCCACTTTATTAGGTATACCTTACTAGTACAGAGTTGGACCCCGTTTTGTCTTCAGAACTGCTTTAATCCTTCATGGCATAGATTCAACAAAGTCCTGGAAATATTCCTCAGAGATTTTGGTCCATATTGACATGATAGCATCACACAGTTGATGCACATTTGTCAGCTGCACATCCATGATGCGAATCTCCCGTTCCACCACATCCCAAAGGTGCACTATTGGATTGAGATCTGGTGACTGTGGAGGCCATTTGAGTACAGTGAACTCATTGTCATGTTCAAGAAACCAGTCTGAGATTATGCACGCTTTATGACATGGCGCGTTATCCTGCTGGAAGTATCCATCAGAAACTGGGTACACTGTGGTCATAAATGGATAAACATGGTCAGGAACCATACTTGGGTAGGCTGTGCTGTTGACACAGTGGTACAAATGAGTCCAAAGTTTGGCAAGAAAATATCCCCTATACCATTACACCACCACCACCACCAGCCTGAACTATTGATACAAGGCAGGATGGATCCATGTGTCTGGTACCAACAACCATGCTCTGTTCAAAGTCACCTAAAATCACCTTTTTCATCCCCATTCTTATGCTCGGTTTGAACTACAGCAGATCGTCTTGACCATGTCTACATGCCTAAATGCAATGAGTTGCTGCCATGTGATTGGCTGATTAGCCAAGTTAACGAGCAAGTGAGTTAACGAGCAGTTGGACAGGTGTACCTAATAAAGTGGCCAGTGAGTGTATAGGATATAACATTAGTTTCTAAAATCAGGATGTTTTCAAGAGAGAGCAAAACAAATTAAACACAGAGAATATCTTGTCATATTTATCCATGATTTTATTAAATAGTTTTGAATCCCTTATCAGTTTTCAACACACGGTTGCAAATTGTCCATGAACCACACATACTTGAGCTCATTTGTTTAATTAGCGAGTTCCTTGTTCGTTCATTCACACAGAGGAATATAAAGGGACAACTAATACAGAAACACAGCTGGCCTATTCGCTATAGGGAGCAAAAAGACTCACAGTTTTTCACAGAAACATCTGGCGTGTACCAACTAAGTGATATCTGGCAGAGAAGCACAAGTTTTGACAAATCCAAAATGCACCGGCACTGTTATTACATAATAAATAGCAACACACAGCAGTACATTGGCAGCTTTTTGTGGTGTCTTTACATGCAATTGTGCCTCAAAGAAGAGGTAAGGCAGGATAGAGGTTGAAAAACAAAAAGACCTGTCAGGTTGGCTCAGATTTTAGACATTAAGAGTGAAACTAAGAGAAGGAGAAAAGGAAACAGATGATGTATTGGGAATTGTGGAATGTTTGGTCACAAAAAGCAGCAACTTTGAGTCCTCACAGTGGTTTCTACAGTTATCAGCACTGGATTTCCAGGAGTATAATAGAAATGTACATATTATAGAGACTGTTCAGCTCAAAAATTACTCATCTATCACTTGCTTCAACATTGAACACAAAAGAAGATATTTTGAAGAATGTCGCAAAGCTGCAGCCATTCCATAGTATGGTATCTCTACTGTGGAATTAAATGACTTTTTTATAACAACATCTTCATCATTTCTTCTTTTATGTTCATCTCATAAGGGTTTGGAATCACTTGACTGTCTTTATATTTTTAGGTTTTTTTGGCTTGACTGTCTGCAATTTAGTGGGATGGCATTACCACAATGCAAGGACCCTGTGCTACACCTTAATGCAATGAAGACTATACAGTCGATCACATACACTGTCCTTTATTGTCTAGGATTGTCAAAAACTTCAACTTTTATAGTAATTGATACTAAAATTAAACATCTAAGCATGTTTTTTAAGGGACAGTTCACCCAAAAAAGATGCTTCCAAGCATTTATAAGTTTCTTTCCCTTGTTGAAGTAAAAAAGATGATGTTTTGAGGAAAGATGAAAACCTGTAACCATTGACTTCCATGGTAGGAATCATAATACTATGGAAGTCGATGGTTACTGGTTTTCAGCAAAACATCTTCTTTTGTGTTCAACAGAAGAAACTCAGGTTTGGAACAAGTGAATGATGACAGGATGTTCAGTTTTGGGTGAACTATCAGTTTAAACAGCTGATTGGCCGTTGTGTTCACAGGCTTAACAGATATGATTGTGATTGGCTCTGAAGGTCAACATGTCACCACTTTTCACTGCTGTTAGTTGGTTATGGCTATGGCTATGAATGGTTAGTCCACCCACAAAAAAAAACATGTTATTAATTGATCATCGGTCCACAAAACAAGGTATTTTGGGTGAAATCCGAAAGTTCTAGACCATGGGTCTCAAACTCAATTCCTGAAGGGCCAGAGCTCTGCACAGTTTTGCACCAACCCTATCAAACACAACTGATCCAACTAATCGAGGTGTTCAAAATAGTCACGATCACCTTCATAAGTTGGGTCAGCTGTGTTTGATCAGGCTTGGAGCAAAACTGTGCAGAGCTGCGGCCCTCCATGAATTGAGTTTCAGATCTATGGTCTAGACCAGGCATGTCCAAACTCGGCCCTGGAGGGCCGGTGTCCTGCACAGCTTAGTTCCAACCCCCATCAGACACACCTGGGCTAGCTACTCAAGCTCTTACTAGGCTTTCTAGAAACATCCTTGCAGGTGTGTTGAGGCAAGTTGGAGCTAAAATATGCAGGACACCGGCCCTCCTGGACAGAGTTTGGACACCCCTGGTCTAGACATTTAATTTAATAGACATTATTTCAATTTTAGTATCAACTGGTACTGAAGTTGATGCTTTGATAACCCTACATCTGTCTCTGAATAACTGAAAATTCCGTCCTCATTTACTCCTGATTCACAGGTCACTGTTTGACTTTTTCATCTGTAATACTTCAGAATAATGGTCCATTAGCTAAAAAGAGTTTAAATTAAGTATGGATATTCTTGTAAAGCAATTATTAATCATAGTTCAATGTTTATTAATGCATTATTAAACTATAAAATTTGTGCTTGTTAATGCAAAGTGAGTTATGAATTAACATGAACAGACGTTGTGATGAATAAATACCACAATAAATGCATTACTAAATGTTTGATCACCTTAATAAATACATAATCTAACATTTACTAATGGACCACTATTTAAAAGTGTTACTCTTTCTTCTGTTGAACACAAAAGAAGATATTTTGAAACATGTTAAAACCTGTAACCATTGACTTCCATAGTACTTGTTTTTCCTACTATGGAATTCAATAGTTACAAGTTTTTAACAGTTTTTAAAATATCTTCTTTTGTGATCAAGTGAAAAAAACATGCTAAAGCACTAAGCACTTAAGGGTGGGTAAATGGCGAGTAATTTTTGTGTGAACTATCCCTTTAGGAATTAAATTAGAATATTAATGTAGTCCTACATCTTGTTCCAAGTGCCATTTTTTTTACATAAAGTGAGCCAGTGATAATTCTGCTATAGAGGACACTGAGTCTTCAGTATTGTGTGTGTGTGTGTGTGTGTGTGTGTGTGTGTGTGTGTGTTTGAGTACTCGTGAGGCTTTTAGGCCTCTGTATCAGCAGCCTGATCTACTGCCTCCTCTTGGGAGACTGAAGGCGTACCATTGCTCTCTGCCGCCGGCTCTTCTTCCTGAATGACCGGAGTCACGATGGCCTCTGCTGCTGCTTCGACTTCTTCTGCAACCTTCTGTACTTCCTGTGCGACCGCTGCCACTTCCTGCGCCGTCTCCTCTACAACTCCTGCCACTTCAGCCACCAGCTCTGCAGTCTCTGCCACCGTCTCTGCCACTTCCTCCACTACGCTCTCCAGAGCTCCAGATTTCTCCTCCGTTTCCAGCAGAACTTCAGCAGAATTATCTGCCTCGACTGCGCTCTCCACCTCGGCTTCCTCGACAGCCGATTCTTCTAAACGGATAATAAAGAGAAACATTAAACACTGAGCTATGAGTTTAATGTTTAACACACTCACTCAAACTGCTTTACAATGTCAATGTTTAGTCATTTATTGTAGTAACGTCAATTAGTGATATTTAGTGTAATGTCAATTAATGATATTTAACTTAAAGAATAGAGTATTAACTTATCTTTTGCTTCAGGAAAATGCTCAAAAAATGCATTGGCACATTGTTTTGTGACAAGTGAACATACTTTACGAATTTAAGAAATAAAAATAATAATAATTTTCTCAGGACACAATTTTAAGAGTTCAGATTTCTTAAGTGTTCTCTGAAATGATCTTGTAAAATACGCATTTTTCACAGTCTCCAATGTTTTTGTGCACTTATTTCATTTTAAACACACTGAAAAGAACCTGTTATTTGCTATAAAAGTGAGATTACTAAACTGACACACAGGAAACTGAAAAAAATGCTGATTTTAAGAGAACCTCTCAGATGCATCTTTTTGCAAAAATTTGCAACTTATAATTTGTTTATTAATATGAAAAAGGCGACACGGTGGCTTAGTGGTTAGCACTGTCACCTCACAGCAAGAAGGTTGCTGGTTCGAGTCCCGGCTGGGCCGGTTGGCATTTCTATGTGGAGTTTGCATGTTTTCCCAGTGTTAGCACGGGTTTCCTCAAGGTGCTCCGGTTTCCCCCACAGTTTAAAGACATGCGCTATAGAAGAATTAGATTAACTAAATTGGCCAGTGTGTGTATGTGTGTGTATGTGTGTGTGTGTGTGTATATGTATGGATGTTTCCCAGCAATGGGTTGCAGCTGGATGGGCATCCGTGTGTAAAACATATGCTGGATAAGTTGGCGGTTTATTCCGCTGTGACAACACCTGATAAATAAAGGGACTAAGCTGAAGTAAAATGAATGAATAAATAAATAACATAAAAAAAATGTAATTACTTCAAAAACTATTTTTGTTAACACAACTTTAATAATTTTATTTTGACATAAATCATTATATAATCACATTACCATTTATATAATAAATCCCATTATTTCTCTATTATTTTTATTAATATCAATTAACTTTTTTAGGTAAAAAGTTCAACTAAGGCATTTCTTAACACAGAATTTATGTTATTGAATGCAAACGGCATCATTATAGATATTGCAAATTATAGCTTTTCATTTAGAGGTAAAACGCTACCTAGACATTTATTGTTGCCTAATGTGAGGTTGTTAATGTACTTGCATAATATACTCAGATATATATATATATAGTTGAAGTTATAATTGTTAAACCTCCTTTCTTTTTTAAATATTTCCCAAATTATGTTTAACAGTGAAAGGAAATTTTCACAGTATGTCTGATAATAGTTTTACTTCTGGAGAAAGTCTTATTTGCTTTATTTTGGCCAGAATAAAAGCATTTTTTTAAAAGCAACTTTTTAAACACCATTTTAAGGTCAAAATTATTAGCCCCTTTAAGCTATATATTATTTCGATAGTCTACAGAACAAACCGTTATACAATAACTTGCATAATTACCCTAACCTGCCTAAATAACCTAGTTAAGCCTTTAAATGTCACTTTAAGCTGTATAGAAGTGTCCTGAAAATATTTAGTAAAATATTATTTACCATCATCATGGCAAAGATAAAATAAATCAGTTATTAGAGATGAGTTATTAAAACTATTATGTTTAGAAATGTGCCGAAAAAAATCTTCTCTCTGTTAAACAGAAATATAATAATTCTGCCTTCAACTATATATATATATATATATATATATATTCAACATAATTCTTGAGATAATTTTGGGACAACTTAATTTTTTTATGTTTAATCTACTTAAATTTGTAAAATTATTTAAGGCAACTTATTCAATCGATCATTGTTTTGGGACAACATGAAGGAATTATGTGGGACCCTGCAGTTTTTACAGTGTACTTAGTTAGTTAGTACAACTTAACTAATATAATTAACTAATGTGTTACTTTTGTGAGTAAAGAGTCAGGATGTATTTATTAATGTAATTTAACTGAAGAAAAAATATCTAAATAGATAGATAGTTTTTATTATATAAATAACAATAATTTAATTAGTAAATTTAATTTTAAAAATTTGTACATTACATTATTTCTCAATTATTACCATTTTTATGAAAATCTGTCAACGTTCTTAGGTAGAGCAACAACTAAGGCATTTCTTTTACCACAGAATTTACATTATTAAATGCAAAAAAGCGCCATCATAGATATTGCAAATTCTAACTTATCGAGATACAACTAGAGATAAAATGCTACCTGTACATTAATTGTTGCTTAATAAGTTTGTTAATGTACTTAAATTAATATACTCAGATGAGAATCAAGTAAAATAATATTCAACAATTATTAAAAAATAAATAAATAAATTATAATAACAAATAATAATAATAATAAATAAATTACCTAATTAACAAAAAATAGTTCAAATTAACTAATATAATTAACTAATGTATTACCTTTCTGAGTGAAGTGGGAGAATGTATTTTCTATGTAAATTTAAATGAGAAAACAATTATTTAAAATATATATATTATTAATTTAATACTTCAATAATTACATTTTTAAGTTTATTTCAGGACTTTAATTTATAATTTAAATGAATTGCATTGTATTCACGATGGAATATCATTATAGCTAACTAAATAACTGGATTCAAACATCATATAAAACATTAACATTTCCACCATGCCGTTTAAAGCCTCTCACTCGCACAGCACCCAACTTACCAAACCTCCAGGAAAGCTTCCATCAAACAGGTTAAAAAAACAACTCAAAATCACTCACAACGCAGTCATTCAGAGCAGGCAGCATGCAGAACTCACGAATGAGGAGGGAGGTGAAAAAGAAACAACAGGAGAAAAAAGGAGCCGGTGAAAAGAGGGAATACAAAGATATCTGAGCCTTACCATCCGCTTAAACTTAGCAGCAACTCTGAACTCCAGCGACACACAATAACAACCAGAGCAGCTTCGTTGTGCGTGTTTATTAAGTGAACTCAAAGAGGTGAGGTTTTCTTTTACATCTTCCACCAATCTACATTACATTTATGCGTTTACATTGCATTCATGGGACACATCTAATCAGTTCTTTGCTTTCTGTGGGGATCAAACTCTTAATCTTGGCATTGCTAGTGCCGTGCTTGCTTGAGAAGAGAATGGGGGGAAACTAACTTTAAAATAAAAGAGATATCAGTTCAGTGGCAAAAGCAGGACTCATAATGGCATGAGCTCAGGAGAGAATCATCCAAAAAAAGTCCTGACTGAAGACTAAAGGTGTTCAGCCGCGAATGTCCCAATTAGTTTACTCTGGAAAAAGGTCAGAACAAAGAGATGGTTAGGAAAAGTTAGGAAAAGGATTAGTTCAAGTTCTGAGTTGGTGGTTTAATCCCACCAAGCACTTTTGTGTTGAAAAGATGTCTAATAACCATCTACACATAAGACGTCTTTGCTAAAACTAGACTGAATTTGGGCTGCCAGTGGACATCTAACAGACGTCCAAAAACAGACTAGTCATCAAACAGACCAGCTTTACATGTGCAGTCATTCATTCCTGTCTATTTGATGACTAGTCTATTTTTGGGATATTGTTAGACATCTATTAGAAGTAATAATAATAATAATAATAATAATAATTCATTACATTTATACAGCGCTTTTCTGGACACTCAAAGCGCTTTACACATTGAGGGAATCTCCTAATCAGGGGGCCATAATACGCTAGACTGCACACCACACACCAGTTGATTGGTGGAAAGGAGACAGAGTGAAGAAGCCAACTGTCATATGGGGATGGTTAGGAGGCCATGTTGGACAAGGGCCAGTGAGCAAATTTGGAAAGGATGTCAGGGTTAAACCCTGACTCTTTATAGAAGGACATCCTGGGATTTTTAATGACCAAAGAGAGTCAGGACCTCGGTTTAACATCTCATCCGAAAGACAGCGTTGATCGAGCAGTATAGAGTCCCTTTCACTATAATGGGGCGTTAGAACACACACAGCCTGCAGATCTGTCCACTGACAGCCCAAATTTAGCCTAAACGTCTTGTTTAAAATTAGCCTTGTTTTAGTCTAGACATCTATTAGGCTGCGTTTACACTGTCAGGTCTTGATGCCCAATTCCAATTTGTTGCCTGCATCTGATTTTTTTTGCCTGTGCGTTTACACGTTCTTTAAATCGTGACCCATATCCCATTCATGCGCTTACACCAGGAGTCACCAACCCTGTTCCTGGAGAGCTACCTTCCTGCAGAATTCAGTCCCAACCCTCATCAAACACACCTGAACCAATTAATAGTACCTAAAGCAGCACTTGATAATTACAAACAGGTGTGTTTGGTCAAGGTTGCAACTGAAATGAGCAGGAAGGTCGCTCTCCAGGAACAGGGTTGGTGACCCCTGGTTTACACTTGCCATACAATTTACGATGTTGCGTATGCGTAACTGCGGGTTCCAGCATCTGCGCCACACTAGACACAATGGAAGAAATTGTCTTGCTTTTAGCTCTGCGAAATATGTGAAGTTCGCCCAACTTTAAAATAATTTTGAGGTGAAGGAGGAGAAAGGGAAAGTGCCATCATCATAGCTTGAGACTATAGTTTATAAATGGTGTCCTCCACCATTTAGAGGAATTTGTGGGTACGAGAGAGATCTTAGGTCTGGTGGGACCCTGACCACTTTCCTTCTTCATGTTTTCTCTGTTGTTGTTGTTGTTGTTTACCGCGTCGGCATCTCCACACACTCTCTTCCTTCTACATCATTAAACCACGAAGAAGTACTACAATGTCGCAAGTTTAATAACATAGAAAACGAAACGCCTCAATAAATCTAGTTTACATGATAGTCCCATTGTCGCATATCCGATCTATATCTGATTAATTTGCACATATGAAGGAGGCCTAAAACCGATATCTAAATATCCGAATGCATGCGTTTTTGTGTGTTTACACGATCATAGAACAGATCCGATATGCATCATGCGCACAGGCACGCATGCACACGAGAAAAAAAAATGGAATTGGGTTAAATTTAACTGGCAGTGTAAATAAGGCCTTAGTACATCTAGTGTTTTATTAACATAAAAAATGCCTGCTGGGATATTATGACATATGAAAGACCTTAGTATAAACTGTGCTTCGTGTTAATAATTATATTGGCTGTCTGAAACTGGAATACAGTGATATCAGAGGCATTTACACGACACCATTTTCTACAAAAATGTATTAATCTTTTCATTCACATTGGTCTTTGATTGATAGGTTTTGATAGGTTTTGATAATGTTTTGGGGGTCTTGAATAGAGTTTTAAATGTTATGCTTCAAAAACAACAGTTCATATGGTAATTTAAAGTACCTTAAATATGTATTGAAGTAAAATAAATCTGGTTTAAGTGCATCTCAGGTAAGAAAAGGTATTTTGATGTGGATTGTTGGATTCAATTCAGGGCTTTAAGGGGCAGTTCACACATGCAAAAATGAAAATTGCCTCACGGATAATTGTCCCTTATGTGGATTTAAACCTTTATGAGGTTTCTTTCTTCTGCTAAACACAAAAGCAGATATTTTGGAAAATGCTAGTTGATGGCACCCATTGACTTCCATAGTAGGAAATAAAAAAATACTATGGAACTCAGTAGATTTACGTGGATCTATGCAAATTCAAGTTTACTATTGCAAAGCAGCTTTACAAAAGGTGCAAGTTATTACATAACATGTAAAAATATTTAACCTGCAGTTATACAATATATAGTGTCCTTTCCAAAAGGTGATGTCTAGGTGTATAGTACAATTCCAATAAAGTGCATTTGTGTATTTCTTAAAGTGGACCCATTACGCCCCTTTTTATGAAATGTAAAATAATTCTCTGATGTCCTTAGAGTGATTTCAGCTCATAATACCATGCAAATAATCTTTTATAACTCTTTGAAACAGGCTTTGATCTAAATTGAGGCATTTTGGTGACTGTCGCTTTAAATTCAAATAAGAGTGTGCTCTTTTTAAAAGTGGGTGGAGTTACAAATGCCTGTGTGTCAGCATAGAAGCAGATTCAAAACCAGATTAACATATGCTAATGAGGGTGAGATGGTCACTAATGGGCGGGGCTTTTCCCCTCTGATGACACGTACATAGGGAGAATGTCAATCAAAGTGTTTCTGCGAACTGTTTTTATCAAGTGTGATAATAAAAAAATAAAATGAATACATGTTTACCATTAAAAGCTGATTATAGTCACACACTGTTGCCACACAACTGTTTAAACCCCCTATAATAGTGTGTTTTGCATAAAAGGCCTCCTTTAACCAAAGAATATTATACTTGTATGATGCTTAAACAAAGGTGAACTCTATTATTAGCAGTACACTGATGCCGTGTAAATACACTCTGGAGAAAGAGGGTTGTGAGAGAATGAAGTGCAGACAGATCATATACACAGTTTATTCAGGAGGAAAGTGACAGTGTCAGAGAGGGACAGCCGGTTCTGATTAACAGGCTTTCTGGCAAATAGGATCAGGGGATCAGGAGGGTAAGAAGGGCAGGACAGGAGGACAACTACTCAACCCAATCTCAATCCAACAACACCAAGGAAAGAAAATATCAATAAACGAGGCTTTTTGATAGCTGACCTTTAGGGTTTTAACATTCAGTGACTGGATATTTTAAAACCTGCAGCACTCCAGATAATCCATTAAAGGGATAGTTCACACAAAAATACAAGTCCTGTCATCATTTACCCATCACAAAACTGAGTTGTTTATTTCTTCTGAATTTTGAGGAATGATGGAAAGCAGCATCCATTAACTACTATAGTATTTTTCGTTTTGACTAAGGATGTCAATGGCTGCTGGTTTCCATTATTCTTCAGAATATTTTGTTTTGTGTTCAACAGAAGAGAAATTCATTATTATTTAGAACCACTTGAGGGCGAGTAAATGAAGAAATTATTGGGTGAGCTATCCCTTTAAGGGCCAGATTTACTAAACAGGGCAAATTAGTAAGAGTGCAATCTTATAAGATCTGAAAAACAACAACATATATGTCCAACACAAATGGTAATCGACATGTTGGAGTAACATCATCTTCTTGCACTTAAAATAAATGAACATGAGCATTTTCTAAAAATGTGCATTCTGCTGTCGGTGTTCTTCAGTCTACAACAACTGATAGAGCTTTAGCAAAAAATAGTTTCAGAAATTCTATTCTGCATTGAGACTTGCATTCTATTCTGCATTGAGAAAATGCATCAATATTCTCTCTTGAATTGATTCTGAGCTGCGTTTTTAGCAGCAGATGGTGCTGTATGAGTCACAAACAGTGTAGTCTACTTCTATCCAATTCCATACAAATCCCACATGAACCTAAAATAATCATTAATAAAGTTAGGAAAGGGTAAAGCGGGTCGCACACTAGATGCAGCACTCTGTGACGCAACACGGCGCACACATGACAGTTGAAAGAATGGCACACCATAGACAAACATTCGCATTTTAAATGAAACTATTCAGATGGCGCTCTGGCGCAGCAGAAATATGAACAGTATCATGAATTGTGGCTGGGCACCGTGGACAACCGCAGACTTAAAGCGCCAGTGTGTGTACCCTGATAGAAACCTGTGTTTAGAATTCTTAAATGCATGGTGCGACGTGGTGCGTCGCCGAGCGGCCTTCTGGTGTGCAACCCCCCTTAGGCAAATTACAAGAGTCTTCATAGTGAGCTGTTTACACTACCATAAAAGTGGAAGTCTAGCCTAGAGCACCATTATTTACTGTCAAAAACCTGTCTAAAGCACTATTTGCTGTTAAAAACGACCCTAGAGCACCATGTGCTGTCAAAAACTAGCCTAGAGCACCATCATCTGATGTTGACAACTAGCCTAGAGCATTATCATCTACTGTTACATTAGCCTAGAGCGCCATCTGCTGTTAAAAAATAGTCTAGAGCGCCATCATCTACTTTTAAAAACTAGTCTGGAGCGCAATGTGCTGTTAAAACTAGCCTAGAGCACCATCATTTGCTGTTAAAACTAGCATAGAGCACCATCTGCTGTTAAAAATTAACCTAGAGGGCCATCTACTGTTAAAAACTAGTCTAAAACGTCATCATCTGCTGTTAAAAACTAGTCTAGAGCGCAATGTGTTGTTAAAGCTAACCTAGAGCCCCATCTGTTACAAACCAGCCTAGATCATCATCTGCTATTAAAAAATAGCCTAGTGCGCTATCTGCTGTTAAAAACTAAGCTCAGAATCAGTTAAAGAGAAAATAGCGAAGCATTTGAGACACTACTCACTGCAGAGCCACTTGGGCTCCAGTGAGGGGGAGCTTGAGCTCCAACTCCTCCTCCTATAAGGTGTTTTATTGCGTACACCTGGAGCTCAGCTCTGACCAAGTGGCTCTGCAGTGAGTACCACCTGAAGCATTTTGGAAATTGTAGAATCACTGTGTAATAGATTTCTCAAACCATTTTTGGCTTTCATTGGGTATTGCCAAATGACACAAACCTTGGTAAATCACATTGCATGAAACTCTACTCCCACAAAATTTTCACCGGAAAGAAAACTCCCAACAAGTGCATATGTATTCAGTTTAATACACACAACTGTCATTGTGCATTTTTAGAAAGTGCTGACTTTTTATTTTTATAATAAAGTGTTTACATGGGAACAAACTGTCAGTAAATCTGGCCCCAGCTGTTTTATATCCACATAGAGTTTACAGCATCATTTGTAAAACTCTATCTGTAATAGTCGATCCTACTTGGCATTGAGCATCTATTAATCAGAAGAGCTCATAATAAACTAAGTTTACCTAAAATTTGTAAAGGGTTTATTAAAGATGTTGGGTAATAAATATCAGGATCGACTGAATGGGAGATGTCACTTTCATTTATTTCACCTTGAGAAACCAATGACATCATAAACTTCCAGATTACACAAATAACTCAAACACACTTGTTAGCATTCAGCATTCATTAGTTAGCAAAACTCACTTAATGTATGCATTTGTTTTTAAGACAAATGCTTGTTATATTATCATTTAAGTGATACAAATGCAATTTTAATATCAATGTGATGTTATTTATTAAGGTACATTAAGATGTATCATAATCAAAATCATATTAACTCACCATCGCCGTTCCCTTCACCTAAAAAAGCACAAAAAAAAAAAAAAACATTAAATGATACTACATTACACAATCAGCTGTCACTCAGATCAAACCACACAACACTACTTTTAATATTACTTGAATTATTAATATTGCTTGAATAAGAGTGCGTTTACCGCGGTGTCACTCAGATAAGACTGTTTAATAGTGCTCTGGCTCAGATGCAGGAGTGTTAAAGATGTTTGGATATGATGCAATTATTTATTGCTGTGGAAAGGGATTTGGCAGGACAGTGATAGTAAACAATCATCAGCTGTCTGACATTACTGTAATGACCAGAAGATACATTTCAGACAGTGCCAAACATCCTCAACATAACTTTTGACTTTGTTATGGGTTGCAAATCTAATTCTAATGGGAAGAGCTACACTAAATTATCAAATGACATCTGCACAGAAACTCACTTTATTTAGGATTGACCTTTACTACCTTTACTGCAACATTTTGAAAAAGTCTTTGTTGTTTCTGAAAATATAAAGTCATAAATTCTAAGTATTGTATGCATTACAATACTGTATGTAATTATTGACATAAGATTTACCCATTGAATATACAAAAAAAATGAATAAAAAAAAAAAATTCTAAATTAATACATTATACATTTTTGACAAATAATTAAATATTTTTTTGGGTGTGCAGATTCTGAGTTGAGTCTAGGCCCATCATAATTAAGAATTGTTGTTGTGCGTTATAGTCACAGAATTTGACAGGAAAGATATGTTTTCATGAAATTACATTTATAATGCGGGGGGTGGGGGGGTATATTATATAGTTAGTATACATCACTTTAGACAAACTAAACATTTCGAGAATGAAGCGCAGCTGCGGCTGGAAAATAATGTTTTAATGCTTCGCAAACGGCGATGGTGCATCGCAAGTCATTTCAGGACGAGTGAATTAATTTAGCCAAACTGCAACATGGTCATCTTCCAGAAATATTACCACTGATCCATCAGGTAATGTTTTCCCTCTCTCTCTCTCTGTTGGTAAAGCGCTATCAACAAATTTATTTTTTTTATTTATTTTATTTATATTCTCATCACAATTGAACCGATCCAGGGTTAGCTTTTAAAGCGTACCGAGACCACCTCTTCAAGGAGGTCTCAGTACGCTTTTTTGGTCTGCTTTTGGTGCACACTTAAGTACGATTGCTACATTTACACTTGCACAAATGAACAGCACCAAGAGGGAAAACGAACTGCAGTGCGATTCAACCGAACTAAATAAGGCAGGTGTGAAAACATCCTGAATCTTGTCACTTTCAAAATACTGTGTAAAAGTATACCAAAGAGTCATAAAACCTGTCAGTTTTATCCTGAACAGAAAACATGGTTCTTTCTAAGAGTGCTTTCTCACCTGCCTTAGTTCGGTTGAATTGCACTAGAGTTTGTTTTCCCTCTTGGTGCGGTTCATTTGAGCAGGTGTGAATGTAGCAATCGCACTCGAGTGTGCACAAAAAGCGTACCAAGACCTCCTTGAAGAGGTGGTCTTGGTACGCTTTCAAACGAACCCTGGAGCAGTTTGTTTGTGGTGAGAACATGCGAACTAGAACAGACATTTGTTTAGAATCAAATGTTTAGAGATGGTGTGACACAATGTGTACATATGTGTTCCTTTGATGAACCCCTTGATGCTTCTTACGTCCTTGTCGCAGCACCAGTGGCACCGAAATTCATGCTATTTCAGTCCAGTGCATACCAGTTGCCAGCAACCATACTTATTATAAAGTTTTATTAGTCATTATTGTGTTTATTTTGCACTTTTGAAGCTCTTCAGTTCTGTAGCTAATTGATTTATGCAATATTATGTTGATGTCAATTTCATAAGCATGTTGCGTAATGGTGTTCTGAGAGTGAACATTTTGTACTGGGTTTCCATTGTTTCAATTTTGACTCGAGGTAAAAAGCAATGAAACACACTTATTGAGGAATGTGCATGAGAATGGCTGCTGATCAAACAAAAGAGGAAAACAATGAAATATTAATAAGTTTTATTATAATCTAGACAATGTTTCATTTATTTTCTATGTACTTTGTTTTTCTGTGCATTTTTCCATCCTGGTTAAATAAAACAAAGGAGGGACAACTTTTAGCTAGACCAAAAGTAAACAATGTTTCTGCAATTATATTAAAAATTTTGTTGTTTCACAATAATAATGGACTACATTACTGACGTTTTGAAATACAGTTATGGATACTACTATAACAAAATCTTGTATTTATTTACTAAAGCAGAACTGACATGCCACAACACTTACTCTTGGGTGGCCATGGTTTGGGTTTCCACTCAGACCTGGGACGAGCACTAATTTCAGAAACACGGTCAATGTAACGTTGCTGGTCTGCCGTAACTGTCCTATATGCCTATAAGGGAATTAAAAAAGACCAATTAATTTAATAGGTTTTTTTTTAACTGACAGTTCACCAAAATGGGGCGACACGGTGGCTCAGTGATTAGCGCTGTCACCTCACAGCAAGAAGGTCGCTGGTTCGAGTCTCGGCTCGGTTAGTTGGCATTTCTGTGTAGAGTTTGCATGTTCTCCCCGTGTTGGTGTGGGTTTCCTCCTGGTGCTCCGGTTTCCCCCAGAGTCCAAAGACATGCGCTATAAGTAAACTCGATGAACTGAATTGGCCCTAGTGTATGTGTGTGAATGTGAGAGTGTATCGGTTCCCAGTACTGTGTTGCAGCTGGAAGGGCATCCACTGCATAAAACATATGCTGGATAAGTTGGCGGTTCATTCCGCTGTGGTGACCCTTGATATACAAGGAACTTGCTGTGAGGTGACAGTGCAATCACTGAGCCACCATGCTGCCCATAGATTTATTTTATTTTAAATCTCTTTTTTTTATGGTTTGTTTGATTGCTGACATTTTAATGTGTCAGAGTCTGTATTTTTCCCTGTATTTTGGTCTGACATTTAAAAAAAAAAAATGTTTCGAGGTGAACTATCCCAAAACACTATAAGTGAACCAGACTTACATATGTTACAGCACCAACGAATGCTCCACCGCAAAGGACCACATAGACGATGTTCTCACCGGAGCCGCCGGGAACCGATGACATAAGCCTCCGTGGAGTGACTGCACAGAGAAACAAGAGTTTTCAGATTCTGAGTTGAAACTAGGTCCATCACAATTAAGAACATTTGAGCGATATAGTCAGAGATATTGACATGAAAAAAGATATAATTCTTTATAGGATTATATTCATCTTAAGTCGCTGTCACACTGGACTCTTCTCCTCATAGACTTCTATTCATACGCACACAAATGCGTCAGACCGGAAATGCAAGCTCGTGTAACAAGTTTCGCAGTTCACTGCGGTGTAAAGTTCAAGCTTGGTGAACTCTGACCTGCAAAATGGCATCATGTGACTGTGTAAGACTAATCGAAGATCAAAACATGACCTCTCTGAACAGAAATGTAAGAAATGAACCAATCGCTTGCTTTTTTAAATGTTTAACCATCTTGTTTAACCCCGCCCCTTTTTGCAGCGCCTCACGACAGAATTTCGCATGCTCAAACTCGAGTGTGACCGCGGCATCAGGCTTCTATTCACATATAAACACTGATAATCAAACAATGTTACAGCTTTCAGATTTGTTAATGACAGCTCGGGGGGTTGGGGGGGGGAGTTGAGGGGGGCTCCAGGAGAGTTTAGCTCCACCCCTAATCAAACACACCTGAACCAGTTAGTTAAGCTCTTAGATATACAGGAAACTTCCTGGCAGGCGTGTTGAAGTAAGTTGGAGCTAACCTCAGCAGGGCACCGGCCCTCCAAGACCAAGTTTGAACACCCCTGCTTTAATTTATGATTAACATTAAAACCGAAACCAGTCTTACGGTGAGTGGGTATACTGGTGATAGGCAGAAATACACTGTAGGAGTCAAAATCTTGTTTTAACGGCAAAAATCATCAGACAATTTTGTAAAGATCATGCTCCCTGAAGACATTTCGTAAATTTCCCACAGTAAATATATATCAAAGCTTATTAATTTGTTGATAAAAACTTAATTTTGACAATTTTGAAGCAAATTTTCTCAATAGAGATTTTTTAACCCTCCAATTCCAGATTTTAAAAAAGTTGCATTAAAGCCAAAAATTGTCCTAACAAACTATACTTTAATGGAAAGTTATTTAGCTAAACTTAATGTATAAATATTTTAAAGAGCTGAGCATTATGACTGGTTTTAAGGTCCAGGCTCACATATTATTAAAGAAGAAACCTTTTCAAAAACGAGTAGGCTATTTTTTCTGAATTAAACTTTTTGTTTGCTGATCAATGTTTATAATGTGGATAAAGTCTGAAATAAACATTTTAATATAAAGTAATCGGGTATTTTTAGAAAGAACTGGATTAAACCACACACACAAATAATACTGTCAAATGGATTAAATTTGACCATTTGAACTCTGTATTAATGTTTTGAAGAGTCAGAGTTTTGGGTAAACAGACACCCAATAATAAGAAAGGACATTAATCTCTCTTATGGTGGTTCTTAGGGTTTGGATTGGCATTATGGTGCATGTATGACAAAATGTTCCTACTTTGTTGAGCTTGGGCCTGTCACAATAATCAATATATGGACTTATCACATAACACATGGACATGACCTCAATCATTTTTGGTGATGCAATATACATCACCAATACATAAAAACCAACTCTAGCAACATTTTAGCTGATTGTGCAACATCTCCATCTCTACTGGAGGTGTCAGGGTCAGTATGGTAAAAAAAAAAACACTACAGTATTTACTGTAAATTACTGTAGTATATTTTCATGTGGGTGTCTGACAGCTGAACATAGATCTGGTAGCAGATATCGCAGCCTCTGTTACTCTTAACCTTGCACTTTTTTGTTAACATTCATTCTTATTTATTTAGGATATGCATTTTCAGCATTCTGATTCCAATGCCTCATTATTAAATTTTTAAAATGACTATAAATAAATGAAATATTCTTAAGAAAAAATATTATCTGTTCTTTGGAAGAGTGCACTTGCATTGTGATGATATTATATTGTCATTCTGTTATATAATTAGCATTATATGGCCTTAAAAATGACAATAATATCATCTATCACAATATATTTTGGTGCAATATATCGTACAACAAAAAACAGATATCATGACATGCCTAGTAGAACTTATCCTAGTTAAAGGGCCTGGCACAGAGAGTATCCTCCATGTGTCAGTCGTAGCGACGTTGTGAGCTGCTTTCTGCCCAGTAGGTCACTGCCTGATTGGATTCTGTGCAATGGTTTTAGCTACCTATAAATATGCCTGCCAGCATTCATCTAGATTTTGAACACGCACAGTTAACAATTTCCTGTAAAATCTAGAGTAACTTACTGTCAGCAGTTCGGCAGTACATTACTGTAAATCAATTACAGCAAAAATACAGTATTTACATTAACAGCACCTATTATCTTGCTCCATGTATTAACAGTATTGTATATTTGTAAAATATACAGTAATTTTCACATTTAAAATACAGTAAAATACTGCATAACTGTCTTACAGAAAAATATAGTTCATATTACAAATGAATACCTTGTCATTTATGTTAACAGTGTGGCATTTTAGGATTATCCTGGTTCAGAATTACACTAGATTAGATATTGAGTTTTTACATGGTTGTGATGTAATAAATCGACTTGAAATACAATTTACACGACAAACATTTAGAAATTATAAACTTATGCCTATGCATCATAATGTTGTCTGTTTTCTTATATGGATAATTGTATAATCATCCAATATTTAGTTTCATACTTTGGCTGTATGATGTTGAAGAAAATCAGAAATGATCATATTTTGTTCTTCGGCGATATATATTGCAATATTAATACAATTTGTTGACTTGAATAGGCAGAATTCTTTTATTAGATTGATTGGATCAATGCATCAAATTTAATAAACAAATTACAAGCTTAGATAAATACAATAGAGCAAAGAGAAAAGTCAAATAACAGCGCTTTATTGTTTGAGGGAGCATTCAGGTGCAGAAATTGTATAATCAAATGTAAAATAACACTGTATAGTGTTCATTGAATAAATAATTCATCTTTATTAAAATTATAAACATCACCTTTGTTCATAAATGCTTTAACTCTCTTAAAATGCTTACATTACTCAAAAGACATGCAAATAATAAACTTTCACTTTATTATGGATAAACTTTACTGTGACTCCACAAATCTCACATATTTCCGCTTATTAAAACTGTCTCCTAACTGCTTCAAAAAAAGAAAAATCTAGAAAACTAGCGGTGCATTCAGGCCTGGAGGACAAAGACCATTCTGACACAAAGGAGAGATTTTTTTTCCAGGAGTACCGTCTTCTCATTAAGCTAATCCAGTCACTTGTGCCCAGCCAGAGTAAATTGGTTCTAGACACCTCTGTGTTATTTATACCAGCTAATCTGTTAATCTTTCCCAAGAGCTAAAGGGTGAAACAAAAAGTGAGAAGTACTACTGAGGAAAAACCCGACTTTTCAATGTCAGATGCTAATCATGTTTCAAGAGAACTTCATAAGTGCTAACTAATCATATTTCACACAATATGGCAGTCATAACCGACACCTAGCAGTGTTGATACAGTGAATAAACAAATGGTTTTTTAGATACTGATTCGGCTTACAGGTTATTTCATTCAAGTCAATTCTGTACTTTACTTTACTTTGACAATAAATATCTGAATTTACAGCGTTCCATATTTTGTGATTTATGTTTTTATTTTCTTTATTTTCCCCATTCATTAATGGTTTTAAATTGCATTATGGGACCTTGATCTACCTTCCAACAACGTTTGACCTTAAAGTTTGAAAAAGTGACTTTTATTAATATTTTTAATAGTTTAAAGCAGGGGTCACCAATCTCAGTCCTGGAGGGTCGGTGTCCCTGCAGGGTTTAGCTCCAACTTGCCTCAACACACCTGCTTGGATGTTTTAAGTATACCTAGTAAGACCTTGATTAGCTTGTTCAGGTGTGTTTGATTAGGGTTGGAGCTAAAATCTGCAGGACACCGGCCCTCCAGGAACAAGTTTGGTGACCACTGGTTTAAAGTAATATATTGTCTGAGGATTATACTATATTTTTTAAACGTTTTTTTACAGACGTATATCTCTGTATATTATTTCTGATACATTATTTTATTTTGAGAGATTGTTTGGCTTGCTTCATATGCAAACAGGTTTCTGCATCTGAAAAGGTGTGAACTAAATGGCCTACAGGAACTCGAGAGTTGTGACCCAACCAAACCAGTTGGGAAATCTCTGGGGGGTCATATCCTTTGTTTAAAGTGGTGTCTCACAGACAGTAATTTGGGTTAAGTTACTTAAAGACTGACAGGTTAACATCGAAGCTGAAGAACTGTACTGTTCACTGTCTTCAATAAAATCTTCTCCCAATAAGAACTTACTTATTGTATGTATTAGAGTCATCTTAACACATTGGCGAGCCACCAAAGAACGTTTAAGCCAAATATAGCAAAAACAAACAATTTCAAACTACTAAAATGTCAATAAAAGTCACCAAAGTGTTGAATTAAATTTTCAACAATAAAAGAGCAGAGATCAAGGTCCCAAAATGCAATTCTCAACCATTAATAAACAGTAAATGCCAATAAGGAAATTGTTAATTATCAAATATTTTCAGTGTATGCTAAAATATTATGATAGTTCACCATAGAAACCGTTGTCCGCATGTTGAAAGTAGGCATGGGACATAAACCGATTTACAGCGGTTTAGAAAAGTCAAGGTATTAAACCCGCAAAAAAAATTATGTTGTACTGTTACTAAGGCATAGGTGAAGGGGTTTTTAAGTATTTTTTTTTTCTCATGTATTGCAAAGAAATCTGTGTTTTTGAAACTAATGAAGATAGCAGAAATCAATTTTTGTTTTAAATATTTAGCCTGACACGTTTACTGCTCCAAAATATTATAAATGTTTCCTAAAATGAAATATATTGTGCTTAATGTTGTTTTTACTTAGACATTTAAAAAACTTATTTAAGAGCAGTAATCACAATATCGTGATATCGTAAAACCATGATATTTTTATCCAAGGTTATCATTCTGTCAGAAACTTACACCGGCCCATGCCTAGTTGAAAGCCATGATCTTTTTTCTTAAATCCCTGATCCTGAGATTTATTTGCAAGGAGATTTATTCACAGCTTGATATTAGAGTTGTTAAGCAAAGAATTAAAATGAAAGGTTTTA
Source organism: Danio rerio (assembly GCF_052040795.2). NCBI lineage: Eukaryota > Metazoa > Chordata > Actinopteri > Cypriniformes > Danionidae > Danio > Danio rerio. The sequence continues at coordinate 50,418,355 of NC_141034.1, forward strand.
AGCAATTGATCAAGTGTAAGCCAACTCTCCATCCTCTCATGCCTATTTGAGGAGAATTTTGTTTTAGACAGACATTCCTATATCTTTGCTAATTTCAAATGTTTTATTGTAATACTCTTATAAAAATGTAACGATGATTTTAGCATGCATTTGTAAGCAAAAGCAGACAAATCTCACTTTTAAGAATGTCTTCATGTTTATTTAAGCATCCAGGGTTTCCCAGCAGGGGTCTATGAAGCTCCCTGAGGTCAGGAAACTGCGTGGGGTTGTGAAATTAAAAATCCCTGTGCTATGCATAAAATCATAAAAACAAATATAAATGTATGAAACAATAGCAATAACAGACAAAAGACAAAGACAAAACAACTCTAAAATAGAAATGACAGCTCCAAGCAAACAAAACTAGCTGTATCCAGAATAGCATACTAGAGCTAGTGCACGACAATGTAAAACATGTAATGACAAAAAGTCAAGACAACAAATATTTTTACGCTGCTTTAACCTATTTTAATAAGTTAATAAGGTTTCAACTACATTTTTTAACTTAGAAAAAGTTTAACTTAATATTTCTAATCAATCTGATTAAGTTGAGATGACTAGAAAAGTTAATTTTACTCAATTGAAATAAACTAAGGCAGCAAGATTTTTTTCATGTGCAATTCAGACAAATGAATACCTACTAGTATCGAACTAAGAAATAAGAATAGTCTTAACTAGAACAGCTGATATGTAAACAACACATTCCCATAGATGTTATATATCAAAACAGTAAGGCAAAAATTAATTATGATTTTGGTCAAGTTTTAGTATATGATTAATTAAAGCTGCTGTATTTTATAATAGCATACTAGTAGCCCATCTAAACCAAATGGAAACCATACTTCTAGCTATAACACAAGTATATACTAGCAGAATGAAAATTGCCACTGTTAATGACAAAATGTCTATTGAATGGATAGACAGTAACTAAAACAGGTGTACTGGTAGAACGAAAACATACACTGTTGATGTTAAAATGTCCATTGTATGGATACTAGTACCAGTACTAGCTAAAACAACTGGTCAAATGAAAATTGATACTGTTAATAAAATCTCTATTAAATATATACAACTAGACAGTACTAGCTAAAACTAGTGTACTAGTAGAATGAAAATTGATACTGTTAATGATAAAATGTCGACCCTGCTAAAAAAAAAAAAAAAAAAAAGCCTAAAGTAAAATATACCAAAATATGACCAGCTAAAACCAGCTTGTCCAGCCTGGTTTAAGCTGGACATAGCTGCCTGGTTTTGGCTAGGCTCCCAGCCTGGCTAGGCTGGACAAGCTGGTTTTAGCGGGTCATCTAGCTAAGACCAGGCTGGAAATAGTTGAAACCAGCCTGGAAATGGCCAAAATTCCTCTAAAACCAGGCTGGTCGACCAGTTAAGACCAGGCAACTAGCTTAGGCTGGTTTAAGCTGTTTTTTTCAGCAGGATATTTAATAAATACTACCAGTAGTAGCTAAAACAAGTGTACTGGGTCAAATGAAAATGTATACTGTTCATGTTAAAATGTCTATTGAAGGGGTACTAAGTAGTAGCTAAAACAGGTGTACTGGTCATATGAAAATTGACACTGTTGATGTTAAAATGTCTATTGAATGGATACTAGTAAGTACTAGCGAAAACAAGTGTACTGTTAGAATGAAAATAGTATTCGTTTAATAGACATTTTAGTATAAACCGTGTCTAATACCTGTACTAGCTAAAACAAGTGTACTGTTAGAATCAAAAATTGTACGGTTTATGATAAAATGTCTCTTGAATGGATACTACCAGACAATAATAGTGAAACAAATGTACTGGTAGAATGAAAATAGACACGGTTTATGATGTTTATTGAATGGATACTAATACCAGTACAGGCTAAAACAAGTGTCCTATTAGAATGGTACTTTTTATGATAAAATGTCAATTGAATGAATACTTCCAGTACTAGCTAAAACAAGTGTACTGTTGGAATGACATTGTTGGTGTTAAAATGGCGTGCCATACAGTTCCATATGTCCGCGTGCACGAGCCTATACCTCGACCACGTACACAACCACGTGAGCTGTACGTAGAAACATTCTATGGCACCGCTGAAGGTCACAGATCAAGCCCAGTATGAATAGTTTTCGGCATGATTTCAGCCGGTTCCCTATTACGCAAGTTCGTGTTTCATAATCCGTTAAGTGACGACAAAATGAAGAGGACAAAACAAACATTAATCGAAATCACGTCCAAGAGTCCACTGCTAACTTTTCACAAGATGAACACCTAAAGGAATGGTCAGCATTGTTATTTTAGTAATAAATGTGTGTATAATGAGTGTCAGTGGAGATTTGCGATGCCCAAGATGGCTTCATTCTTGCCTGCTTAGTGCCAGGCTGCAGTGGTTTTACATGTGTGTGTGTGTGTGTGTACACAGTGTTCCCTTTAAATGACAGTCTTAGCATGTGCTAATATAGTAGGCGTTTAACACCCCTGACAGTCGCTAAATGGTCATAATTACACATAAACCCTGTAAAATGTAATGTTAAGCACCAAAACGCTCGGATGTCGTGACTGACCTTCACGTCCCCTCAACCCTAAACCACATGGCATCTTCTTAAATAGTTATACCTCATATTAAACACTCATAATGATAATAATACACGGCTTTCGATACAAACAAAACTCCAAATGTGTGAAATTAACAATTATTAGGACGCGGAAAGCTTACAGCGCATTTGCATTGCACTTACAAGAGGAACTGAAGGTTTATGGGACAGATAATAACGTTACGGTGCTCACCATCTCTGCCGAGGGGTGCCCGGCTCAGGGATTGTCGTGCCAGGGGCCCACACCTCTGCCAGGCTGCTCTGCACGCAAACATCGTCCAAACTGGCAGGGAGGAAAAGCGGCGTGCTGGTCGAGTGGAGGCGCAATGAATGACTGAAGGACTGCGGACACTGTAGAAGTGGGAGGAGCGAACACGAGGGGGCGGGGCAAACGCTCGTGTAAAGCCTGCTCCTGCTTGAATTGCTTAGCAGATTTTTTTATAGAACATGTAGTAATGTTCAACTCTCACAACTTTTGCTTTTTTAAGTAATAAATGTGTGTAAATAAATATCAGTGGAGATTTGCAATTTCCATGATGGCTTCATTCTTGCTTGCCTAGGCTAGCGCCAGACTTCAGTTTTACATGTGTGTACATTGTGTTCGCAAAAAAAAAAAAACATTGTGTTCCCTTCATATGGCATTTTTCATAGTAGGCGTGTAACACCTCTGAGAGTCACTAGAAGGTAATAATTACATTAGGCAGACCCCCTAGTTTTTCACGATTTTATTTGTATAAATAAATTTTATATGTATATACATTTTATTTATTTATATATTTATAAATATTTTCACAAAATGTTTGATAATATTTTTTCTTCTGGAGAAAGTCTTATTTGTTTTATTTCGGCTAGAATAAAAGCATATTTTAATTTTTTAAAAAACATTTTTGGGACAAAATTATTAGCCCCTTTAAACTATTTTTTTTCAATAATCTACAGAACAAACCATCGTTATACAATAACTTGCCTAATTACCCTAACCTCCCTATTTAACCTAATTAACCTAGTTAAGCCTTTAAATGTGACTTTAAGCTGTATAGAAGTGTCTTGAAAAATATCTAGTCAAATATTATTTACTGTCATCATGGCAAAGATAAAATAAATTAATTATTATAGATGAGTTTTATGTTAAACTATTATGTTTAGAAATGAGCTGAAACAATCTTCCCTCTGTTAAACAGAAATTGGGGAAAAAAATAAACAGGGGGCCCTAATAATTCAGAGAGCTAATAATTCTGACTTCAACTGTATATACATATATATATCAGGGTTCAACGCTAAGGATTTTTTCTACTGGCCCGATCGGACCAGTGGTTCAAATTTTTACTTGCCCTGCCAATATTTTCCCTGGCCCTACCAAAAAACAGTTAATAGTTATGCCTTAGCCACAAATTTAGAAAAGAAATGTGTCAAAATGTTCGTAAATCTAGAATTTAATTATTTATAAAATGTTAATAAATGTGTAATGAGCAATATTCAAAATGTTTTGCACACAAAAGTAGCAAAATGTGCAGGTATTTTATTGCAAAACAAAAGATGGCTGACATGCCAAACTGACGGCAAACTGTACAAAACATCACGTCGTGGCGTACCCTCATAAATGTCTGCTTCCAAGACGTTAGAAACAAATGTTTTCCTTTAGCATCATCACTTGATCAACCCTCCATGTTGCTGTCTCTTCGCTGTACTGGTTGTTACGAAAAAAATAATGTGCTCACAACATCCAATCAGATAAGAGGAACCGAAAAGGTAGCATTTAAAGGCTTAAAATACAAACTGTTTCTCGATTCTGACTGTTTTTGTCACAGGAGGGGCCGATTGGGCCAGTAACGATCCTGTCTACTGTCCCGAGCATCTCACATGCTGGCCCCGGGCCATCGGGCAGTCCTTATTGTTGAGCCCTGTATATATATATATATATATCTTATTTACCATTAGGTAGCCTATGTTAGGTATGCAATCTGAAACAAAGACACAAATCATAAAAATAAAGCGTTTTTATTACGGTCTCTTGTCAAGACAAGATCTGAAACAGATCTAAGATGGAAGGGACTTACTCTAATTATCAACTTGCCAAATTTGATCACATCATTTGCATTGAGACATTATACAATCAATAAGTCTCATAGAAACAAGTGGTAATGCCGGTCTTCACAGAGTTCAAGTAGATATGTTCAAAAGAGTCAGTGAAAGTGAAGCAAGTCATATATACACATCTTTATTAAACATTATAGTACATTGTTCAATAGTAGAGAAACACAGAAGCAGGAAAATCAGACGATCCACAAAGCACAGAGCAATCAGTGGCCTAAAACGAAAGAAAAAGGCATCTTATGTAAATTCAGAACAGTTAAAATGTACTTAAAATTTTAAAAATCTACTTAAATAATGATATTGAACAATGTTTCTGATTTATCTCCGAGGCGGTTTAAGTGTATGGTATATGGGTGATTTTACTTACTTGGCCTTTATAAATTACTCTAACCCGTTCCTTCTTTTGTACTCCTGCACATCATTGCTGTGTTGTTTGAACAGCTGGTGGGGAACAGACAGTATGTTTGGAAAGCTTAATAAAAAATATATGTTTGTACAAATTTGACAAAAGGCATTACAAGTAACACAAGCTATTTAAAAAAAAAAGAAGAAGAAGAAGAAGAAAAAGAAACCTAGGTAGGATGAAACTTGCAAAAACAATAAATAAATAAATAAATAAATAAATACGCAAATAAATAATTACACAAATTCTAGCATGAATAAAACAACAAATTAATAAATACTCAAATAAATAAATAAATAAATAAATAAATGCATACATAAATTACAAATCCCTGCATAAATTAAACAATAAATAAATAAATAAATAAATAATTAAATAGATTGTAGCCACTAGATAGTAATATTAACTTGGTAATGCACTTTCATGCTGGGTTGGGTGTGATTATATGGAGGATGAAAATTGCAAAAGCAATAAATAAATAAATAAATAAATATGCAAATAAATAAACATATTAATGAATAAATAAATGAATGAATAAATAAATAAATAAATACACAAATTCCTGCATTAATAAAACAATAAATAAATGAATGAATAAATAAAGACAAATTTCTGCATAAATAAAATTATAAATGAATAAATATGCAAATTAATTAATAAACAAATTAATAAATCCACAAATTCCTGCATAAACAAAACACCAAATAAATAAATATGCAAAAATAAATAAATAAATTATTAAATACACAAATTCCTGCATTAGTAAATCAATAAATATGAAAACAAATCAATTCATTAATAAAAACACAAATACCTGCATAAATAAAACAATAAATAAATACATATGCAAATAAATAAATGAATTAATAAATACACAATTTCCTGCATAAATAAAACAATAAATAAATATGCAAATAAATTATTAATGTACAAATTCCTGCATAAATAAAATAATAAATAAATGTGCAAAAAAATTAATTAATTATTAAAAATTAATTAAAAATTAATTAAAAATTAATTAATAAATTAATATATAAATAATTAATAGTGCGGTGTGAAAGGACGAAGAATCTACTTTCAGTTAGGCATTTTCTTATTCTCCCAACATCCGTGTAATTTATATAATTATAAATCTGCCCATACTATTTATATATTTATTTATGCAGGAATTTGTCGATTTTTAGATAGATTTATTTATTTATTTGCCTATTTATGTGTTTATTGATTTATTTATGCAGGAATTTGTGGATTAATTAATTAATTTGCATATTTATTGATTGATTGTTTTATTTATGCAGATATTTGTGTAATAATTTATTCTTTTATTTGCATATTTTTTATTTGTTTTATTTATGTAGGAGTTTGTAGATTTATATATACATTTATTTGCGTATTTATTTGTTAATTGTTTTATTTATGCAGGAATTTGTGGATATATTAATTAATTAATTTGCATATTTATTGTTTTATTTATGTTTTATTTATTATTTATTTTATTTATTAATTTGCACATTTATTTATTGCTTTTGCAGGTTTCGTCCTCCATAAAAACCCCCACCCCTGCAAGTTCTGAAAAAGAGCAAGCCTCAGCCAGGTAAGATATATTAATGCAAAAGTAACTTAACACATTATTTACAATAAAAAAATAACTAATTGCATTACTTAAGTTACGTTTTATGGCAACTAATGTGGTACGTTACTAATTCTTATCACAAGAGTAACTCAATATTGTAATGTATTGCTCTCAAAAGTAACTTTCCCCAACACTGCTTGTTAGCTGATTGAAATGAGTTACCAGTGCCCATAGGAAAACTGTGCTTCCAAATGCCAGTCCGACTCTCAGCATGTTCGGCTTGGAGACATCAGGTTTGGTGGCTCTATAGGCATTTCTGCTAACAACTGTAAGATAAATCATTAATATGTAACACCTTGTCTTTGTTACTGTACAGTTTGGGTGCTGTTTGATAGCTCATGACCTGATAAATTATTCAGCAGCTCTATAATATAACATAGTGATGTCAATTTTCCACATATTTGCAATGTTATAGTGTATAACACTATCATATTTTCATTGTGAAAACATACATTCATATGGAACAGTTAAAATGACAAATAACGTTAATACAAAACAACGTTTGTCCTTTGCTGGCCATTTACAATAAAACGCTGAAAATTGTCATAAAGATAATGATAAATACATTTTCATATACATATAAGAGCTAAATGTATTTTACAAATGTATGTTTAACTTCATATAATTCATTATTTGTACAAAGCTAATGGATTGGCTGCTGTGTTGCTGCTAGTCTTGCTAAGCTAAGAAAGGTCAGGCCATACCGAACTGCTGACTAAGATCGGACGAATAACTAAATCTACCTAGCAGAATGTACTCGGAATGTAACGTAAACCAGGTATATTTTGCATTGAAGTACTCACTTTTGTTGACAGTAGAAGTCCGCAACAACAACCGACCGAGAGGCATTTTGACAGCGTTTCTCTCTCACACAAAATTCTATCTTAGCTCGATTATCGTTTCTGCCCATAGGAGGACTGGCTGTTCTAGTGGCACACAGAGTAATCGATCGCGAATGAAAGATAGCTGGGGAACAGAGAAAACTCACTTTTTTTCAGCCGACGTAATATTTAGTGTTTTAGTTAAATTAATGTTATCTATACTGTTCATTACGTGTGTAATTGTCATATTTTTACATTGAAAATATAAATGGAACAGTGGACGTACGTAACCAAAACAAAAACACAAATACAACTATATAAAATATATGAACGAGTGTGTATGGGTGTTTTCCAGTACTGGTTAGCAGCTGGAAGGCATACGCTGTGTAAAACATATGGTTGGCGGTTCATTCCGCTGTGGCGACCCCTCCTGATTAATAAAGGGATCAAGCTGAAAAGAAAATGAATGAATGAATGTTACATAATGATATAATTAAAATGGTTATTGTTTGTGTTACTTATAATAAAAATGTATTTATAAATATATATTTTTAAATGTATATAGATTTTTTTCTCTTGAACGAAATCACTATGGAGTATCGAGGACGAAACCTGCAAAAACAATAAATAAATATGAAAATAAATATATTAATTAATTAATCAACAGTCTGCATAAACAATAAATAAAATGCAAATAAATAAATAAATATAAAAACCCACAAATTCCTGCATAAATAGAACAAAAAATAATTACGCAAATAAATAATTGATCCAAAATATTTTCTATTCATTGATTTATTTATGCAGTGATTTGTGATTTTATTTGCTCATTTATTTGTGTATTTATTTATTTATTTATTGTTATATTTATGCAGGAATTTGAGTGTTTATTTATTTATTTATTTGTGTATTTATTAATTTATTGCTTTATGCAGGAATTTGTGTATTTATTTATTTGCGTATTTACTTTTTGTTTTATTTATGCAGTAATTTGTGTATTTATTTATTCATTTATTTGTGTATTTATTTATTTATTGTTTTTATGCAGGAATTTGAGTATTTATTTATTTATTTGTGTATTTATTGTTTCATTTATGCAGGACTTTGTGTACTTATTTATTTGTTCATTTAATAATTTATTTGTGTATTTAGTTATTTATTGTTTGATTTATGTAGTAATTTGTGAATGTATTCATTAATTTATTTATATATTTGCGTATTTATTCATTTATTGTTTGATTTATGCAGGAATTTGTGCATTTATTTGTTCATTTATTTAATCAATTATTTATTTACATATTTATTTATAATTAATTTTAATTAATTATTTATTTATTTATTTACTTATTTATTTGTTTGTTTGTTTGTTTGTTTTTGCAGGTTTCGTCCTCTACAAAATTACACCCAACCCAACACGAAAGTACATTATCAAGTAAATATTACCATCTAGTGGCTGCAATTTTTTTTACAATCTTTACCTGCAATGCATGTCATATGAGAACAATTATTAAATTTTTATATTGTGGTAATTCTACTTTAATAAAACATTATTATTTTATTTTGTGCTATGTTTATATTCTTAAAAATAAAACATTTTTATTTTAGTTCATTTAATTTCCACTGTATCACCCCCGCCTCGGAAATGTAGCACATTCAGCGCATGCGCATTTCACCGTTTGACCCGGAGAGAAGCAGCGTCGCCATTTTGGTTCTGAAAGGGGGGCCTGCTGTCACCACGTGAAGGCGAGAAGCCCCAGACAGCGAAGTTCGGGGGGCTTTTACGATACAGCAGACAATCCGGTTGGAGGATCGAGGATTCCGATTCATGAACAGAGCAAAAGTCGCGGTGAACAACCCTCAAGAAGCAGAAGCATGCCCTCGATAACTCTGCCACCGAAGGAGAACGCGCTCTTTAAGAGAATATTGGTAAGTTGCGGGAAATAACAACTGCAAACACGAACGCTGGATTGTTAATAATAGAAAGCAAGCATGTGTCAGTCGCCTTCCTATTTTAGCCAGGATCTCTCTCCTCTGGCCTCACCAGAAACCTCCTAAGAGTCTTTGGCAAGCTAGGAGTGAACACTGGCATTGCTTTAATACTCGTAACATGACTATTAGCTCGTGCACGTTCAAGCACTTTGATTAACTTGTCTTGCTAACCGCTTATTAGCATGTTAAGCGCAAATATCTGTGATTTAATAGCTGATTAAACATCAAACAGTGTAATAATTTGCACCAAATAAACAAAATAGTAGGTTTGCGAGTCAAATCGTGTCATTACACGAAGTTCATTTGATTAGCATGCATGCAAGTTAACAGTATGAAAGTTGCTAAGTTTAAAGCAACCACAACCTTTAAATGAAGCCATGTGAGTTTGAAAGGAGATTTGTAATATGGATCTGTTACTCAAGTTTTATTGGGAAAACTTGACTTTCATCATTATATGTGTACTGACATTTCTATTAGCAGCGATTCAGAAATGCTGTCAGATGAACTGGACAATTCATACATGAATAAGCTTATATAACTAGTCGTGATTATTTGCTTGGTGATGGTAGGAGTTTTTAAAGGCCTAAAACATATGTATCATTCATTATTATAACCTTCAATGTGTGAATATTAAAAACCCTTTGAAAGGATAGTTTATCTTAAAGGGATAGTTCACCCAAAAATGACAATCCTCGGTCATCATTTGCTCTTCCCCCACTTGTTACTAACCAGTTTATTCTTTTTAAGACAAAAGAAACATATATTCAAGAATGTTGGAAAGAAACAGCCCTGGACTTCTATAGTATTTTTGTTCCTACTGTAGATGTCAAAGACTGCTCCCCATCTTTCTTCCATGTTGTTTATCCCTTTACCACTGTAATCCTCAGGCCAACTATTATTAAAGTGATTTTTTTTCAGTTTTTTTTTTTTTTGCTTCACATTTTAAGAAGACTTTGGTGAAAATGTAAGTTAATGCATACTTGCACTTTAAAAGTCATACAAAGCGTAAATGGGCAAAACAAAATGAAGAATCCCCATGGCTCCTGATCATACATTGAGATGTTTATACTTTTCAATTTCTTGCCTGTGTGTTTTTATGAACCTAAATGTGTCATTGACTTGCATTTTATGAAACACCTAAAGTTAGGGCTGTGCGGTTAATCGAAGTCGAATGGGGTATATGCCCAGCTAGTGTTTTTCCCATACTGATACACTTCCGGTGACCTGTTTTTGTGAATTTTTTCCATTTTATACGGTTCCTTTTACAGCATCGATGTTGTAATGTCATTAAAAAAACATTCAGTTAAATAAACTCTGGCATTCATTTAGTTGCTCAAGCGTAAAACGAGACAAAAAGTCGTTTACTCGCACGCGCCCGTCAGAATCGGCAGGCTAGAGCAGAAGCTCCATTGAATATACTGGGGTAAAATAAATGCTCATGTTATAAAAATATGGCGGGGAAAAATGTAATGTAATGCAGTGCTTCTTGTACAATCTGAGACCCACTTTATATTGGATATCACTCAGCTAATGGAGATCGCTGATTTTGAAAGAAAACAGACCTTAAACGCGCCGGTTTTTCCATTGCATACAGTTCGCCGGAAGCTCTTAACCCAGGTTACTGGCAAATTAAAAGTCCCATTAGCATGCTTCGGCATATACCCTATTGCGATTTAAAATGTTGCGATTAGCTAAATGCAAGAGGCTGCGATATGCACTATATTTTTATTTTCAGGGATTCCACGGGGTCCTAAAATGTCTTAAATCCCCAAATCAAAATTTTAGGCCTTAAATAGTATTACATTTATTGAAATATTATGTTGTAGATCTTAAATCTTTTTTAACAGGTCCTAATTTCCCTTTATTCATGTATTGCTACCTAATCTGGGCAAAACCCATACAATCACCAACAATCCATCTTAATAAAACTTAAAGATTTTATTTAAAGGCAATTTTTAACTGTTTATCATAATGATTTATTTATTTTCCTTACAATAACATTTGTTTAAAGGTTCTCTATGTATTTACCGCTGAGGACACCGACCTGGACATATTGTTGTGCATAGATTTAGCTTATTATAGTTTTAAAAACATTTGTTCATTATTTTTTATTTTAAAGAAAGTTTATGTTGGAAACAAGTGTATGGATTCAAGTAGAGCTTGCTTGTTTTTACACACCATTTAAAATATTTTGCAAAGAAATATCAAAAATATTTACATTTTTAAATTATTAATTTATTATTGTATTATTAAATGTATTCAATTATAATATTTTTTTAATGGGCAAATAATCATCTTTTCCATCTAGGCCATTTGAAAAATCCCTTAGCCTTTAGCCCTTTATGAGTCCAAAGTTTAATTCATAATGGTCTTAAAGTCTCAAATTTAACTTGGTGAAACCTGCAGAAAACCTGATTTTAAAATAAGAATTATTTTATATATTAAAGCTATAAGAATATATTTTGACACAAGTTGTTAATGCTTCCAGATTTAAAGGAGTACCCTAAAAATAACCAAAGTGACAAAAATTACAGGCTCCATTTAGGGCTGGGCCAGTAAATGATATTATATTGAATCGCGATAATTTATTTCAATATAATGATAAGCTCTGGACTTTTTCACTATACTATATTATATTGATTTAAGATCCAATCACACAGTGGGAATCTAAAAAGCGTGCAGTGAGAATCTATAAGTGTGTCAGTGTTTCCTCTAGGATTTTTTCCAGCTGTGGCGGCAGGTCTTTATGGGTGTTTTCACACCTGCCTTATTTAGTTTGGTTGAATCGCACTAGAGTTCGTTTTCCCTCTTGGTGTGGTTTGTTTGGGCAGTTGTGAATGCTGCAATCGTACTTGAGTGCGCACCAAAAGCAGACCAAAAAAGCGTACCATGACCTGCTTGAAGAGGTGGTCTCGGTACGCTTTCAAACAAACCCTGGAACGGTTGGTTTGTGGTGATAATATGATCCGAACCTAAACAGACCCAAACGCAAAAAGTACTGCACCACATACCTTTATCTATAAGAATCGGATAATTATGGAAACTGTTCATCTTAACTGAAAGCTACGTCGTGTTTGCTAGCCTCAAGCATCACACACCTGTCTGTCAGCATGTCACCTTAAAGGGTTAAACAAATAACGCACAGAACTACTACAGTTACAGTAAAGTTTGCACTGTTATAATTCACTTACCTTTTAATGTGTTTTGGTGCGATTATCACCCACTATTAAAAACAACAACGACGACAGAATGTTTTGAATGAGAAGCTGAAATGTAGCTGTGGGGGGATGCATTTTGGTGTGGCGCCCTGACATGGCAGAATAAATGTAGCGGAAACGATGCGTGTTAATATCAGAGAGATGTACCGAATTTTCAGCCAACGAAGATTTATCGTCCAAAATGTTATACCATTTAATGGACCCTCTAATTTTTGCTGCTTCAATCATTGTTGGGGTACTCTCTTTTTTTTCAGTTTGGTAGCATTAGCCACTTAGATCGAAATGTATATTGATATCGTTCAATATGCATTATGCTGACCATGTGAGAGTTGCAGAGAGCTAGCTGCTGGCTATTTGTGTTTACTGCTTGCTCTAGAGAAAATTTGTGTTTCTTTTAACTAACACTCACTGCATTTTAGCAGCAAGAAGCTACGATACAGATTATTGAGCTGATTTTTGACTCGAAAATTAAATGGGATAAAAAAGACATAAGAAACTGTACCATTTGTAACTTAAAAAATTTGATTATTAAATGATTAATTGTATTGAATTGTTTACACAACGAAGACTATGCAATATCATTTTTACATTTAATTATGCAATGCTGAATACAGTTAGACTCATCTAAAACAATATTTAAAAACATATAAATATTAATAAAACAATAAATAAGTAAATAATTAAATAAATCTACAAATTGCTGCATAAATAAAACAATAAATAAATATGCAAATAAATAAATGCACAAATTTCTGCATAAATACTAAATAAATAAATACACAAATAAATATTTAAATAAATACACAAATTCCTGCATAAAAAACTAATAATTATGCAAATAAATAAGTAAATGAATAAATAAATACACAAATTCCCCCATGAATAAAGCAATAAATTAATGAATATGCAAATAAATAAATAAATAAAAAATTTTCATAAATAAAATAATAAATCAATAAATACAAAAATAAATGAATACACAAATTTCTGCATAAAATAATAAATTAATTTGCAAATAAATAAACACACAAATTCCTGCATAAATAAAACAATAAATCAAACCACAATCGCAATATCTGTCAAAAGAAGTGAAATTAGATATTTTCCCCAAGTTGCACAGCCATACCAAGAACCACATTTTCAGGTAAAAAAAAAATCTTAATAATCTGCTGGCTAAAAATTCACCTAGCACTTGTATAGCCTGAGGGTGAGGAAGTTAATATTTTATTTTGATTTTGCATGGTCTTTAATAAGATCAAGCAATAATGGCCTCAATAAATGTTGCTGAAACCAAAAGAGAATGTATTTGGGACACCGAGTAGTTTGACAGGTGTTTCAACCTGCCGATTTGTCTACATAGACAACATTTACAGACATGTTATTGGTCAGTTCAGCTTGTAATTTGCCTTTCTTGGTCTCCTAAATACTTTTATACTTCTGAATTAAGGACTTTTGTTCTTATGAAAGAGTTTTTGGCTCATTGTGACTCAACTGTAACATGCACAGTCATGGCTCTTGATTAGTAGTGCATATTAATGACCAGTCGTGTGTGTGTGTGTGTGTGTGTGTGTGTGTGTGTGTGTGTGTGTGTGTGTGTGTGTGTGCGTTTTACATGTACTGTCCTGATTTTTAAGTCTGATGTTAGTTTGTTTGTGTTTTCTAACATCTGTTTCTGTTCACAGGGATGGAGCTTAAATTAAGTTCTCATTGTGATTTTATTTCTTAGAGTCTTTCATATTTCGTTCAGTCATGATAACTATGCAGATGGCAGTGCCGAAAGCGGTCTGTCTATTAAACATGCTTATGCTGGAGGGCATTCCTTCATGTTACTGTTCTGTCGATATTTGGCAGATGGCTCTACGGAGATGTCTAAACTGTTGTGGTGACCAAAGTAGATTGGAATCTGTTTGTAATCAACATCTTGGCTTTTTCTGAGCGAGCCACAGGCATTTTAGCAGCATTTGTGAAGGACTTTAATGAGACTTGCATCAGATTGTTGCCACAGAAGGTGCGGCCGTCTTCTCAGATTCTTTTCTGGCACTCATGTCTTGATTATCAACTGCATGTTATTGCAGGAGTTCATGAACTTCTTTAGCCTTTATGTTCATTCATGTCGTTTACTACACAGTGCCAAGGTGATTCATTTGTGGACTGTAGTGCTTTGCTTTTGTAGTTATGCTCTTAAAAACAAAGTTTCCTATTAGGGTTGTCACGATGCTGGAATTTGATACATATCGGTACTGAAGTTTTAAAAACATCCATTTCCCGATAACATTTGAGCCCTGTTGAGCGCGATTTTAAACACTGCTGGTTAGAGTTGGGCCAATAGACGATGCCATCGTCCATTGCCAATGGCCAGCAGACAACACAATGCTGAGCTGGCATCGCCGATACTCCGCCCTGTCGCAAACCTGCTTTACACACTTGGACCCCATTTGCACTAATACCTCTTAGTGTTAAAATGGCATTTTAGAACGAAAATGATCCACATCCACACCATGTTTTACCTAGCATTTCTGGCATTTCTCCTCTGAGCTCCAGAGGCAGAGAGCAGTGCACGTAGGACAGTTTATGAAGGATGTACCACTGAATCTCGTCTCACTATACTTGTTAAATGTTATATTCAGACATCCCAAATCTCCCAGAAGTTCCGGGAGTCTCTTTGCATTTGTGGAACTCTCAATGCTTGCAAACGAGTGATAATCTTCCAGAAATCGCACGTCTCCCTCCCGGTCCTCAAATAAGTCGTGCACCCTTCTCACCCCCGGATCCCTCCTTGGTCTACAGACACGTCGTGTGCACTCTTATCTTTTTTCTATGAAGAATGTCTAGCAATTAAACAACTCTGATGTTCCACCAAAGCTTCTTTACATTAAGTTTGTTTTTGCATTCTTAATACATGCACAATATATAATTTCTGCATCAATATTGCAACAGTATTTCCAATGTTGAGTTTGAATTATAATTTATTACTTCATAAGTGTTTTTTGAGGCCTGTGACTGAATGAGGATGTTAAAAGACGTAAGAAACTGTACCATTTGTAACTTTAAAAAATTGATTATTAAATGATTAATTGTTTACACAACGAAGACTATGCAATATCATTTTTACATTTAATTATGCAATGCTGAATACAGTTAGACTTATCTAAAACAATATTTAAAAACATATAAATATAAATAAAACAATAAATAAGTAAATAATTAAATAAATCTACAAATTGCTGCATAAATAAAACAATAAATAAATATGCAAATAAATAAATGCACAAATTTCTGCATAAATACTAAATAAATAAATATGCAAATAAATGAATGAATGAATACACACAATTCTGCAAAAATAAAATAATTAATAAATAAATACACAAATAAATGAATAAATAAATACACAAATTCCTGCATAAAAAACAAATAATTATGCAAATAAATAAGTAAATGAATAAATAAATACACAAATTCCCCCATGAATAAAGCAATAAATTAATGAATATGCAAATAAATAAATAAATACAATTTTTTTCATAAATAAAGTAATAAATCAATAAATACACAAATAAATGAATGAATACACAAATTTTTGCATAAATAAAACAATAAATAAAATAATGCAAATAAATAAATACACAAATTTCTGCATAAAATAATACATTAATTTGCCAATAAATAAACACACAAATTCCTGCATAAATAAAACAATAAATAAATATGCAAATAAATAAATAAATGATAAAATAAATATACAAATTCCTGCATAAATAAAACAATAAATAAATTAATATCCAAATAATTAAATGAATACAGAAAAATTCTGCGTAGTAAAATACTAAATAAATAAATATGCAAAATAAATTGATGTTAATTGATGAAATTAACAAATAAATAAATGTATAAATAAATCTACAAATTAGAAAATTAATAGTGCGGTGTGAAAAGGATACAAATCTACTTTCAGGTTAGCATTTTCTTATTTCCCCAATATGCGTGTAATTTATTCAATTATTAATCTGCTCATACTATTTATATATTTATTTATGCTGGAATTAGTATTTTATATATATTTATTTATTTGCCTATCTATTTATTGTTTTATTTATGCAGGAATTTGTAGATTTATTAAATAAATAATTGTTAAATATTTGTTTTTGCCGGTTTTAACCTCCATATACAGAATCATCCCAATCAATCTTAAATGACAATTTTTTTCCCAAATAGTTATTTTATATATTTGATTGCAATGTATATCGCCAAATAAAAATTATCGCAATGTTAGATTTTTCCAATATCGTGCAGCCCTATTTCTAAAAAGATTATTCAGACTAAGACCCAAATGGCAAATTAAAAAAAGTTATTCGGGGAGCCAAAATGGTTCTTTAATGGCATCACTGTAGAAACTATTTTTAAATGCATCTATCACCTACTCTGTGTGGTTTCTAGTGTGGTCTGTTCAGAAACTGCATTACAAACCACATATTCTTCTTTGCCTAATACGAAGTGTTTTGTTTTCTGTTTATGTCTTGCAGAGATGCTACGAACACAAGCAGTACAGAAATGGACTCAAGTTTTGCAAACAGATCCTGTCCAACTCAAAGTTTGCCGAACATGGAGGCAAGACCATCCGCTCACATACATTACTGTTTCTTTTCTCATCATTGTGGTTAATTAAATGTGAGCACATGATCATGACTTATTTTTGTCATCACACAGAGACCCTGGCAATGAAGGGTCTGACCTTAAACTGCTTGGGCCGAAAGGAAGAGGCGTATGACCTGGTGCGACGAGGTTTACGAAACGATCTGAAGAGCCATGTCTGTATCCTTAACACTTTTTCCACTTGCAGGAGATTCATGAAAGGTAAAACTGCATGGTGTTGAAAAAATCTGACATTGTGATACTTTGGGGCGACATGGTGGTACAGTGGGTAGCGCTGTCGCCTCACAGCAAGAAGGTTGCTGGTTTGAGCCTCACCTGGGTCAGTTGGCATTTTTGTGTGGAAATTGCATGTTCAGTTTGAGTTGCTTTGTAGCAGTCTTGTGCGCCGTTCTGCGTTTTGTCCTTAACTTTTCTTCAGGCTGGCACGTGTACGGTCTGCTTCAGCGCTCGGATAAGAAGTATGACGAGGCCATCAAGTGCTACAGAAATGCTCTTAAATGGGACAAAGACAATCTGCAAATCCTCCGAGATCTCTCACTGCTGCAGATCCAAATGAGAGACCTCGAAGGTTACAGGGTAAGTTATTTTCAATGTAAGGGCATGTGTAATTAACCAGTAATCACAGGCAATTGTAATGCGCATTTTGTCAGTAAGGCCGGTACATTATGATGATAAAATGTTTTGTAACATTTATAATAGGTGAATAAAAAGGGCATTATTGTAATTCTCACTACTGTCACTGTTCTCTCACAGGAGACCAGGTACCAGTTGCTGCAGCTTCGCCCAGCTCAAAGAGCCTCCTGGATCGGATATGCAATAGCGTACCACCTTCTGGAAGATTATGAGATGGCGGCTAAGATCGTGGAGGAGTTTCGCAAAACTCAACAGGTACGCTCAGTTAATGATTTTCAGACAGATAATAGGGCAGACCAGCCTCATGTATCAACGCTGCGTACGCACAAAAACTTTGCGTACGCCAGGTTTCACGCTCAGAATCGATCACGTTTGGATTTACTAACGATGAACTGAACGTGGGAATGTGCGCAGCTCCACGCCAGCTTTCTGGCTGGCGTACATACATTTTTTGTGCGTGTCTGTTTTATTTCCATTGGCGACTCCTAGAGGCAGTTGTGTTAAATTGCTCTCTACAAAGTGTCTGAGCCTTGCAATGGCAGCTGTATGAGACAGGTTCATCTAGCAGGTATATAAGGTTTCCATACCATACAGTTGACCAGCTAAACATTAAAGCGCAATTTGCAGCGGTCGCCTGTTTTCCCATTGTAATGGGAGCGATCTACTGCACGCACATTGCTATAAAGACACTATCTGAAGATGAATTTGCATGCGTGAATCAGAAACATTTCCATTCAATAAATGTGCAAATAAAATATGATGCACAGACTTATGATTCCTACTTGTCTTTCTCGTGATAATTATTTGGCAAAATCTGATATGTAGCAGGGGGGAAAAAAGAAGAATAAGTTCATCAGACGCTGGATTCAAACCGAGTTCATGCTCGAACCTGTCAAAACATGTTGACATGCTTCTTACGAGCTGCGCCACTGAGATTGTTAAGGGTACTACAACATTTTACAGATATAAACCACACTATTTCTCTTTTAACTCCACAGTGCGATGTTCAGACCAAACTGTGTTGACCGCATCAGCTAAACTCTCCCATCTCTATTTTTTCCTTTTGTTGTTAATTCCGGAGGACAAACTTCCAAATAACACCGCTTTTCTCCGGTCTACCTCCGAAAGCAGCACCTCCAATTCACATTCTGTTCAAAGTTTCTCTTTTTGCTTGCTTTTGCCTTTGCTTTTTCGTTGGGTTTTGCCAAAGTAGAGTCATTTGCATATTCATACGGGGGAGGAGGCAGGGAGGGGTTTTGTGCTCGTGCATGTTGCACATGTTTCACGTTCATTCGGATGTACAAAAGAATATTTTTTCTTAATATTAAAGAATTTTTTTCTGCGTACGCACATTTGCAGCTTTGTGCGTACGCAATGTTTTACTATGATTTCCACGCAAGTCCTCGTACATGAGGCCCCAGGAGTTTGTCTTTTGGATGCCACTGATGTTTGTGGATGATTGTGTTGCAGACGTCTCCAGATAAAGTGGATTACGAGTACAGCGAGCTGTTACTGTACCAGAATCAGCTGTTGAGGGAAGCAGAGCTTTTCAAAGAAGCCCTCGATCATCTGACAAGCTATGAAAAACAGATCTGTGACAAACTGGCCGTAGAGGAGACACGAGGTGAGCATGTACTGGTCACTGTTGAAGGCACTTAGTTACAACTATTACAGGGTGTCTGCTGGCTTAAGACGTCTATAATTTCCAAAATTAAAAATTTTGGCCTTAAAAAAATCTTAAATTCACCGAAATATTGTGTTGTAGGTCTTAAATCATTTTAAATAATACATTTTGCTTTGTCCGGGAAAAGCTACTCAGTTGGGCTGGCATCCATCCAATGATCAACAATACATCTAAATAAAACCTTATTTTTTTATTTAAGTTTTTAATTGCAAAGAGATACAATTAACAATAGCTGTTAGACGTTTAGTCTAGCAAATTCCCTAAATTAAATTTCCTAATCCGGGAAAAAACGATTATGCAATTCCTCATGATGATACCGGACCATTAAAAAAAATCCTTATTCTTTAACCCTGTATAGTTCAAAGATTTCATTCTTAATGGTCTTAAAAAGGTCTTAAATAGTCTCGGTTTTTACTTCTTAAAAAACCCTGTATTAGCTGTAATTGCATTACTTTTCTGCAAAAAAGGATTACTTTTAATTTTTTTTATAATTTAATTACAGTTAGTAATTGTACTGTATTTAATAATTCAGAGAAGCAGAGTATAAATAAATGCAAATTTATTTTTCAAAATAATCCTATTTTATTATTTAAAGACGGTTACATTTAGTCAGAAATTATTGACAGTATATGGTATGTATGAAATATGGTGTCTAATATGCTAGTATGCTAATGGTTTAAAGTGTAATATTACCTAAAATGAATAGTTTTAACTAATATTTTTAAAATAAATTTTATTAACAATTGTTACAAAAAAAAAATACACACACACACACACACACACACATATATATATATATATATATATATATATATATATATATATATATATATATATATATAAATTTATAGAGTTCAGATGCAAAAGCCGCTAAACGCCACTTCCGCCAAAAATGAGATGATGACATGGAGCGAATGCTTTAGGCACGTAGTACAACAAATAGATTTGCTTCAAATCATCTCAATCGCAGCAACATTTTTCACTACCAGTCATTTCACTTTTTATACAATATAAAAAGTAACAAAACACAATGTAAAGAATCAAATAAAGTAAATAATAACATTAAATAGTAATGTAAACAATAATAATAACAAAATGTACACAATTCTGGGAGTGTCAAATATACACCAAGCAGTCAAACTCTGAATTAAATAACATCAAATCTTTGTTCTTTGTCTGAAGAGGAGACTGAGAGAGAAAGCTTACTGGTAATTAGATTAGAAAGTGCGTACCTTGCAGAATAAACCAAGTAGCAATTATTTTATGCTTCTACAAAGTCTTGATAGAGTAACCTTACATATTGAGTCCATTTGCTCCAGATATTTCTGAATACATTCATTTGAAGGCAAAGGGGAAATGTTATTATTTTCCATAACACAAATGTTGTATACAATTTTCAATCACTCTTGGAATGTAGGAGTTTCAGGAATTAATATATGTATATATGAAACTTTTTTTTGGACATTTACACGTGTGTGCTTATATATACATAGTAAATATACAGAGTACGCACAAACAATTTTAATTTGGAAACTGTTAATCATATTTAATAATTAGAAAGCACTGATCTATATATTACCAGTGTTAGCTTGATCTTTAAAATGGAGCATGTGTGACACTTGCTTATAGTGTGCTGTTGCAGTTTCTTTAATGCTGTCTGTGTGTGTCTGCGTGTGTGTAGGAGAGCTTCTTCTGAAGTTAGATCGGGCTGGTGAAGCTACAGAGGTTTACCATCGACTGCTGGAGAGAAACCCTGAAAACTGGAGCTACTATCAGGGGCTGGAGAAAGCACTCACACCAAGTAAACACCGAGATGCAAATCTCAAATCTCTGCTGATTTTCATTTCCATTAGTCCCTTATTATATGTCCTGCTGCTTTCAGAGAGTGCTGAGGACAAGCAGAAAATCTATGAAGACGCCTGGGTTAAGTATCCGAAAGGCCTGGTGCCAAGAAGACTCCCTCTCAGCTTCCTCACGGGTCAGTGTCAGCCCTGTCAAATCAATAACGCACTCATCAATTAGTAATGTGCTAATAATGTATCTGTGTTTATGATGCCATTTGATTTGGACAGGTGAGAAGTTTCGAGAGTGTTTGGACCGCTACTTGAGGATGAACTTCAGCAAAGGGTGCCCGCCAGTTTTTACCACACTCAAATCGCTCTACCATCACAAAGACAAGGTGAGATGGGCTGAAATAATCAGTGGTGTAAAGTAAGAATACTGTAATGTAAATTAAACATTATTGTTACGGAGTAGTTTTTTCCTCGGGAGTTGTACTTTAAAGGCTCGTACACACCGGGACGCTTTTCGTTTGCGTTTATCGTCATCGTTTTACGAGACGTTTTTCCGTATTCAAACCCAAGCAATTTTCACTGGCGTCAAGCAGAAGAGTATGCAAAATCAATCCTTGACGTGAGATGGAGCTACACAACTTTAAGCTTCTGACACCCGCTTATAACACAGAAGAAGAGGAAGAGAGGAAGTTGACACGCTTGTTGTTAAAGTTACTGGTGGCTCGAACAAGCATGGATGATTCAACCAGCTGCTCAAGCTCTAGCGATGAAGAAATGATTATTGTTCACAAGAGCAATAAACCAGCTAAACGTTCATATCTCCTCTGGGCATCTTCTTCAATGTGCGCTCGCATTGACAATTTTGCACTTGAGCGTGTCCAAGTGCTGTTTACTGTAACTTCAGCAGCTCTGTGCACGTGAACAAAAGTGCCGATCTGATTGGTGGAGAAGGTTTTAATGCAGCGTGTCAAAACAAATAACGAGCTTGAGGCTTTTTTTTTTAATGACGCTTTTGCGCCTAGCATTTTGTGCGTTGGTGTGCACGATCACATTGACGCCTTTTATTTAGTCACGAGGCGTTAAACGTCTACGGAAAACGCAAGCAAAAAACGTCTCGGTGTGCACAGACCTTAAATAGTTAAAGTTTTTAATTGAGGACATTTTAGTACTGCATCAGTACTTCTACTATTTATGCTTATTTTATGCTAAAAAACAACATGCACAGACACAATTACAACTTCCAAAACTTTTTGCATGGCCTGTTTGTATGTGATGAATTCCTGATGCTTTGCATTATAATTTGTTAACCGCCCAAATACATAAAATCTCTTAAATATCAAATCAAAAATTTTAGGCCTTAAAAAATTCCCTGAACGTATGTCATGTGGGTCTTAATTTTTATATGACGATGTGAATTCTATTTAAATTTAGCTTATAATGTGTTTTAAAGCTTGTCATTTAAAAAATATGTTAAAAATGTGCATGTGTGCAAGTAGGATTTGCTTGTTTTGACACATTTACAATGTGGCTGAGAAATACCTTTTTTTGATTGGGCAAGTAAAAGACTTTTCTGCTTTAGAAAAAAACCCTTAGCGTTTAGCCCTGTTAAAGTCTGAAATTTCATTCATTATGGTCAAAGGTTGACTTGGTGTTTCATTGTTTTAGTACTAACTGTACAAATGTTGGTGAAAAAAAGCACATGGTTTTAGGGCTGTGCAATTAATCGAAAATCCGATTTCGATGTCGATTATGGCTTCTAACGATTATGAAAAACCATCAATCGAGATAAACGATTATTGCATCATATACCAAAAGCGCGAAAGACCGCATGCTTATGTGAGTGTGCAACACGCGCACACGCATAAGCACGCGGTCAGCATTCGGTCTCATTCGCACACTGAGACGAGCAGAGGAGCGCAGACATCTAAAGTCATCTTAAAATGAGCACTTTAATGGTCAAACAGGTGTCAAAACACGGTGATTAGTGATTATTCATATTAACCCTCATTTGCGTACATCACATTTTACTAGATGTTTTTCAAAATACAAGCATTCAGATTAAAGTACAATTCAAAGGCTTAATTAGAGTAATGAGACAAGAAATTGTATAACAGTAGTTTCTTCTGCAGACAATCAAAAAATATATTGCTTAAGGAGGCTAATAATATTGACCTTAAAATAGGTTTCAAAATAATTAAACCTGCTTTTATTCTAGCTAAAATAAAACAAATAAGAAAAAAATGCTAGAGGAAATACTGTTAAAATTCCTCGCTCTGTTTAACATAATTTGGGAAATAGTTATTTAAAAAAACAAAATTCTCAGGAGCGCTAATAATTTTGACTTCAACTGATCGTTTAGAATAATCTTGATTACAATTGACCAAAATAATCGTGATTATGATTTTTTCCAAAATCAAGCTGCCCTACATGGTATTAGACTGAAAGATCAGAGCAAGCCTGTACAGTAAACCAGCCGGAAGCAGAAAAAAAGACTTGAATTTAAACGTGAATGCCCAGTTAACACAAAGTAAACAGGGCAGTTTTAATCAGTAATGTTTACATTGCAAATTTCCTCTGTCTCATCCACATTAGCCATTCTAGCCTTTCTCATGCTAGGCTTCATAAACTACCTTATGTATGGTGCGTGATCAACATGTGTTGAAAAAGGCCATGCTGGCAGCTAGCTCTCTGCAACTCTCACATGGTCGCCCACTGAAGCTAAGCAGGATGGGTACCTGGATGGGAGACCACATGGGAAAGCTAGGTTGCTGCCGGTAGTGGTGTTAGTGAGGCCAGAAGGGGTGCCCAACCTGCGGTCTGTGTGTGTCCTAATGACCCAATATGGCGATGGGGACTCTATACTGCTTGGTGAGCTCCGTCTTTTAGATGAGACGTTAAGCTGAGGTCCTGACTCTGTGTTGTCGATAAAAATCCCAGAATGTCCTTTGAAAAAATGTAGGGGTTTAACCTTGGCATACTAGCCAAATTTGCCCACTGGTCTCTGTCCATCATGGCCTAACCGTCTCCATATCATAATTGGCTTTATCACTCTGTCTCCTCTCCATCAATCAACTGGTGTGTGATCTGGTGCAATATGGCTGCCGTCGCGTCATCCAGGTGGATGCTGCACACACTAGTGATGGATGAGGAGATTCCCCCCAATGTGTAAAGCGCTTTGAGTGCCCAGAAAAGCACTGTATAAATATAAGGAATTGTTGTTATTATTATTATTCATATCCATGCATAAAAAAAATAGATGGACTGAATCTAAAAGGCATTCACATTGCACTATGACAATAAATAATATCCATCGTGCCACTTAAAATGAAAGTAACGAGCCTGGTTTCAAAATGTAAAGAGTAGAAAGTACAAATGTCTGTGTGAAAATGTAATAAGTAAAAAGTTGTCAGAAAATAAATAGTGAAGTAAAATATTGATACTAGAAAAAATGTACTTAAGTACGGTTTGCTTCTGATCTTGTTAGTCAGGGTTCAAACTGCGTAACCCAAGCGTTAATACATCGGCACAGCTAGATTTTTGCTTTTTAGGTTACAAAGATTTCGCTCCGCATGGAAACGTCATCAACCTGCTTTCAGTCATCTTATCATAGGTGCATGTATTCACGTAATCTGTTATTTAAATTAATCTCGCATTGTAAATGTATAGTTCATGAATGACAACTAATTTAATTTGCACTTAGAAACACACGCTTAAAACAAAACGGCACTGATGTAAACTACATTTTTAATTTGCAGGGTAAAAGGTGGAATCATTTTTTTTTTCAGTGTAATACTCACTATTCGAGTACTTTTATAAGGGCTGCTTTTACTTTGAGCAGTATTTAGAACAAATGTTTTTACCCTACTTGCTCTCCATTTTATGTCAATGGTACTTTAACTTGAGTTTTTTGTACGTTTTTTTGTAGTATTCTTTCCACCACTGGATATAATCGATGATGGACTGCAACAATATAAGAGAAGATGTCAGTTTGTGTAATATCTTCTGGTCTTTTGCAGGTAGCGATAATTGAGGAGTTAGTTGTGGGCTATGATAAAAGTTTGAAGACCTGTAAAATGTTCAACCAAAATGGTGAGTGTAATGGGTCTGTTTACACCTTTTTCACAGCTGATTTGTTCATTTTCATTGACACGTCTCTGTAAAATGAATATGGGACAAATCTTAGGAACCTTTGAAAAATATTTTTGACCACCATCTCTGACCAGGTCTGAAAACACACTTGCAGTAAGGGATATGAAAGGGGGCGTGGTCTTTTTACTCTAGCGATGAAAAGAAGGCGTGGTCTTTTTCAGTTGCAAAATAAAATCTTATTTTGTTGCATTCAAATATTGTTAAATATTGACAAAATTAGCTTGTTGCTCCTTTAACCTCTTAAGGCCCGAGGTGTTTTTTTACATGCATTTTTTATTTCTCTTGCTATTTGGGCTTATTTGAACCTAATTAGAATAAAAAATCTAAGTATCATATTTTGATATGATGTACTTTTAGAGAAAAATGATGTCCATATATGTGGACTCGTGGTCCGGATTTACATAAAACATTTTTTCCTGACTGTTTTCTAATGCATATTTAATGTACAAATTTTTTGAACATGTTTTAACTATCAGAGAGTAAAAAAACAAAAATTCCCCCATTTTGGACAGTTCAAAATAGTGTTTAGGACATTTCATATGCTGCAAAACAGTTGCAGGATGACACTGTTTGTCTGTAACAAAATATAAATCATCTAAAGTATTTTAAATAGCCACTTAAGAGCTAAAATGTGCTTTCTATGTATGTGGCAACTAAGCCCTAAGTGGTTATGGGGATAGTTCACCCAAAAATGAAATGTACTCCTTTTTTTTACTTTTCAAGTGATTACAAACCTTTTTGAGTTTCTTTCTACTGTAGAAAGTTGAAAACCTTTAACCATTGACTTCCATAGTGGGAAAAACAAATACTAAGAAAAAAAAATCAAAATATGAAAGTTTAAAACAAATAAAGAATAAATTATGACAGATTTTTTGTTTTTAGCTGCTTGATCTCTTTTATTTATTTATTTATTTATTTCTTAGCTTACAGCAACTTAATGGACATATTTTCACAACATTTTTATTGCTATTGCAACTGTAATTTGCTATATTTCACACTGGTGTGACAACCAGTAATATTAAATGGCAAATGAGACAAAAAGAAACACATGGATTGCAATCGCACAACTCATCATCAACTATTAAGTTTGTTTCAGAAGAGAAAATAATTTACTGCAATGAGTGCTGCGGTGTACAGTTCTTACAATTCTTTTTTTATTCCTCTTTTGGTACATTTGCCTTTAAATGTTTCTTATATTAGGCACTAAACTTCAGGTGAGAAGTGCATTATTTCAGCAATGTCAGTAATGCAGATCTGTCATGAGCACTGACCCAGAAAACAGCAAAAACATTGTGCAACATCAATCCAGTTTGAAGGGATTTCAGTACTCAAATCCTCAACATTAACTATGGTTTTACTGTATTAACACTAACTTGTCTGTAGTATTGTGGCAGAAATGTAGTAGCTTAATGACTAGTTTTAATATAATATTAAAGAGATGGTTCACTCATTGAATTTCTGTCATGGTAAACTCACCCATGCACTTGTTCTAAACCATGTTTGAGTTTCTTTCCTCTGTTAAACACAGAAGATAATTCAATAAACACAAAGAAGATAATTCAAAGAATGTTGGAAACAAGCAGCTATTGACTTCCGTATTATATAATATAGACTTCAAAGGTTTGGAACCACTTAAAGTGTGAGCCAATTGAGAGTAAAATTATCCCTTTAATGCAGGGGTGTCAAACTCAATTCCTGGAGGGCCGAAGCCCTGCACAGTTTAGTTCCAACCCTGCTCCAACTCACTTACCTGTAGGTTTCAAACAAGCCTGAAGGACTCAATTAGTTTGATCAGGTGTGTTTAATTAGGGTTGGAACTAAACTGTGCAGAGCTGCGGCCCTTTTGGAACTGAGTTTGACACCTGTGCATTAATGTATTAAATGGACTAAAAGGACTGCTTAAATATAAAGAAGTATATTTAATATGAGTGCCAGATGATGTAACAGGCTGAATCACTGCAATGGTCTGAAGTATTGAAACCAAACTTAATGTTTGTGATGTAGACCAAAGCTCATCAGTTAGTGTCACCTTCTGAGTAAAACTGACAAACATTTCAATTATATTATAGGAAATCATACAAATACTATTAAATAACTTTTGAATACTTTTTGTCTACTGTCATGAGACTGGTCTTGTTAGATTCCTTGGATCATACTAAATTAGTGTGAAATCTGTTGTTTTGACACCTCCGTAGATTGTTAGCCCAATTTCCACCAAATGTGGCTCAGACCATGCTGCCATAAAAGTTATAGAATTTTCCAGTTGCTCTGCAGCTTGTTGCTGTGCCTGTTTAAGATGTGGTTGTTTGGCCCCGATAACTGCTGCTTGCAGCTATATTAACGAATGTATTTATACTAAATGCCATTGGGTTGCAGTTTATCACCAGTATCACACAAACCATATATTTAGGCAACTTTTTACCATATTAGTATGGAGGCATACTGTGGTTATCATGATCTACAAATGTACAAAAAAAAATGAGGCCGTTAAATGTTCAAGATTTGCATCTTCATCATAACTCTACCTCCAGTTTCAGCTCAAGCAACTGAGCATTTATAAGAGTTTAAACGGGTAATTCATCCTAAAATTAAAATTGTTGTCATTTACTGACTCTGATTTCAAACATTTGAGTTTCTTTCTTCAGTTGTAAAGAAGATCTTTTGAAGAAAGCTAGAAACAATTGACATCCTCAGTATTTGTTTATCCCACTATGGAAGTCAATGGTTACAGGTTTTTAGCGTTCTTCAAAATACCTTCTTTACTGTTCAACAAAAGAAAAAAACTCAAAAAGGTTTTAAAAAAATCACATGGTTGAGAGTAAATGGTGATTAAATATACATTTTTGGGTGAATTATCCCTTGGAGCAGGGGTGTCAAAGTCAATTTCTGGAGGGGCAGAGCCCTGCAGAGTTTAGTTCCAACACTGCTTCAACACACCAATCTGTAGGTATCAAACAAGCCTAAAGCACTCGCTTAGTTTGATCAGGTGTGCTAAATTAGGGTTGGAACTAAACTGCACAGAGCTGCGGCCCTCAAGGAACTGGCTTTGACACCTGTGCCTAGGAGTGAACAAAGCACCAGCTGTTCACCCAATTGTGGAAAAGGGGGTGGGGCACTGAAGCTAATTTGCATTTAAAGACACACAAAAAAACATACAAATCTACTATTCAAGTCAGAGCCCAGTCTGAAGGGTTTTCAAATGTGTTTTGGAGGGCGTTTGTTCTTGTCATTTATTACAGGCAGCCGTCTGATCAGAAATGCATGAAGTGTAAACAGATTTTATTGATGTAGATGGTGCCAAAGTTCTCACTGTGGATTTGTCGTGCTGAATTTTTGCAGATGACGGGAAAATCGAGCCTCCCACTACTCTACTCTGGGTTCAGTATTTCCTGGCACAACATTTCAACCATATCGGCAAACACACGGTTGCCCTTGAATACATCAACACAGCCATCGAAAGCACACCGACCCTCATAGAGCTCTTCCTCATTAAGGCAAAGATATACAAGGTGAAACACACGGTCAAATCGTTTACACATTTTTATATATATTTTTTATCATTATAAATGTATTTTTGTGTACTATTTTTAGCTTGCACTTTACGATAAGGTTTTTATTAGCTGATGTTAAAGAGCTGGTGGAGAAGCTCTGAAAACAGGAAGTGTAATATGAGAAAGTGACCAGGTTTTCTCACTGTTTTAAAGCACGCAGGGAACATCCGTGAAGCTGCTCGCTGGATGGACGAGGCTCAGGCTCTGGACACCGCCGACCGCTTCATCAACTCTAAATGTGCCAAGTATTTGCTCAAGGCTGGACTAATCAAAGAGGCGGAGGAGATGTGCTCCAAGTTCACACGGGTCAGTGCACTTACACATGAAATTTAAAATTAACACAAGGTTAGGGTTTATAAAACTGCTTTTGCTTAGAATTAATGCATTAAATTGATCATAAGTAACGCCAAAGGACTTGTAGTAAACATCTGTTTCAATTCTGTTTCTGTAAAATTCTGTTTCAAATGAGTGCTGTTCTTTTGAATCTTTCGACTTGTGTTTTGGGGGGATTTAAATTAACCCTCCATACAGTATAGGAGGAAATGTTACTAAATAATATATATATATATATATAATGCAACAGTTCTGTCTGGTTCTTGAATCTGATTGGCTGATAGCTGTGCGATATTTTGCAATAACAGCATTTGTACAGCCTCTTTACTCCTTTGTATTACTTCACCCACATTCAAATATTGCAGCTATTAGGCAACATAAGGTACTTTTGAGGCTTTTTTAGTCGAGAATATAGTTGTTTAGATTGCAACTGTGCAGTTTATTTATAAGGATAGTGCCCATTTCAAAATATTTATAATGTCTGAGAGACAGCGCGTCGTGTCCATTAGCCAAAGACGGTTGACATTGTCTATCCACAAGATGGCGCCAGGGCCACATAATAAGCCCTTGCTTAAAAGATTAAAACTGCATGTTTTCTAACTACAGCTGATCAAATCATTATTAAACTGGTAAGTAATATTCTAAGTCGATCTATCTCTTTTGTATAGATTGCAACTATGCAGTTTATTCAGAAGGACAGTGCCTATTTTAATACAGTTACTTTCCTTTCCCGGTTCTCAACAGTGTTATTCAGAGACCTCACCCTGAACACCCTCTACTTATTGCAAACACAACAGCAGTCTGATAGTGATTGCACGTTTTTTCGGGGTTAATTATTGTGATATCCCGATTGCAATAGAGAAACACTGTAGACTGTAACACTAAGAAGGTATCTCTGTAGACGGAGGACATTTCATGTCAAGTTCAGTCTTAAATCTTCAAGCGTCTGCAAAATCAGCTGTTTTGTCATCTATTTTGTCACTTGCTCTAAAGTGATGTTAGTGAATTAGTAACGGCTTCTGCTGTTCTGACGTCAGCTTTTTAGACTCTCCATGTTTGATTTTCTTTTTTTGTACTCGTGGGACTTTACCTCCTACCACTGATATACAGCCATATCACATTGCTACTCGTGTGATATTACTTGTATATATTTACATACATACATACACACAGTGTTCGGCATGAATGAGTACACCCCAATTTTTGTAGATTGTGTAGACAATATATATATATATATATATATATATATATATATATATATATATATATATATATATATTTATTTATTTATTTATTTATTTATACATATTTATTATTTATATATATATATTTGTTTATAGTTTTATTTTTACCAAACATCTTTAGAAATAGAAAGATAATGCATTAAAATTAAAGTAAAATATTGAAAAATATATATTTTAAACAATTTTATATTTTGTATTCCCCCTATTTAGTGTAGATTATTAAACTTTTTAAAGAGTTAAATTTAACTCTTGCAATTTTTACATAGTTTCAGATTGATAAATGTCAGTAATCTTAAAGGTGTGTGTTATATTGCACTGATGGAGAGTATTTAATTTTTCAAGAAATATTAAATTTAAGCCAGTTGCTGAATTGTCTAATTTCTTAACTGTTCTGTTTTCAGATGCAAGAAGAAAAAAAGTCAGGCAAACGTTGGCCAAAAAAATAAATAAATTGCGCCTTATATCGGCCTTTACGAGTTGATATGTGACGCTGATTTATAAATTGTTTTGGCCGATATGTTTGCACGATTTATTATTATTTTTGCTTCATCTATTTAAAACAATAACAATAGTTAAGTAATTAGACACAATTAACCATTTATTGGTTGACCTCTATTCCCTGTAGCCATTGACTTGAATTTTATGAATCTAAAATATGTTTTACGTAGCAGATGCCCTTCCAGCCACAACCCAGTACTGGGAAACACCCATACACTCTTGCATTTACACACACTCACACACTACGGCCAATTTAGTTAATTCAATTCACCTATAGCGAAAACTGGAGCACCCGGAGGAAACCCCCGCTAACACAGGGAAAACATGCATGCAAACAGTACACAGAAATGACAACTGGCCCAGCAGAGACTAGAACCAGCTATCGTCTTGATGTGAGATGACGGTGCTAAACACTGAGCCACTGAGCCACCACAATTGTTTTCTCCCTTCACTGAAAATAACTTTTGCTCAGCTCATGCACAGTTCAGAGAGAAGCTTGAAATGATCACTTGTTGTTTTGTCCTTGCTTTCCCTACAACTTTGACTTTGCTGTACTGTTCAGCTGTTCACATTCTCATTGGCAAAAATATATTGATGAGTGTGTTTGACCAACAGGAAGGAACCTCAGCAGTGGAGAATCTGAATGAGATGCAGTGCATGTGGTTCCAGACCGAATGTGCTTTGGCCTACAAGTCCTTGAACAAATATGGAGAGGCTCTGAAGAAGTGCCATGAGATCGAGAGGGTGAGTCCTAAAACAATGGATGTAATCATAGATGCAACAGCTCGTCTACAGAATGACCAATGAAATATGTTCACACAAATACACGGTTGAAGTCAAAATGATCAGACCGCCTCTGAAATTTTAATTCTTTTTCAAATATTTCCCAAGCATTGTTTCACAGAGCAATAAATCATTTCAGCATCGATATTGCAATGTCCAGTCATGACTATAGCTGAGCAGGTACAATAGTTTATCCATAATATAGTGAAAGTTTATTATTTGCATGTTTGCGGACCTGTGGTGATTATTATTATTAAGCCTTTTGATAAAGTTAAAACCATAACAAATGATAACGTTTGTAGTTTTAAACTACAAAGATTTTGTACATTTAATTATTTATACGATGAAGACTATACAGTGATATTTAGTACTTAAATAAGTTGTGTGTCTGAATTAGGGATGACACAATACAGTTAGCCCACGGTTCAATACATACCTCAGTTTTTTAACACTGTTTTCGGTTTGGTTCTCATGGCTTAACACGTGTATTTTTTTTGTATTCTATAGGCAATAGGAAAAGTAAGAGGTTAAGGAGAAAAAAAAAACAATTTATTGCAATACTCATTTTGTTTTACTTAAAAGCCAGGAAAAGTACACTAGTTCCTAGTGTATTGTATTGTATAAAAAAAATTAACACTGAAGTCTCACAGCTGCTGGTAGCCCATGTGTAAACTGGGAAACACATAAAATCCTACATTTTGAAATTAGCATAAATGTGAAGTTAATAAAGATAAATCGGCCATTTCAAATAAACATATTTGTACTTTAGTAAACCTAAATAAACCATCTTAGGGCCTACTCACACTATGCCATCCGTACCGTGCCCAGGCCCGTTTCCCGGATCGTTTGAGAAGTGTGAGTGTGCTGAATCGGGCTCAAGCACAGTTCACTTGGCCGGCCCTGGCCCGGTTGGAAGAGGTGTGCCTGAGCGCGGTACACTTGGGCTTTGGCGCGGTACGCTTGTGTGTGAGCGCGAAACGCGCCAAAGCCCGAAACCGAAAGCGAGACATGACTTTTAAGGGACTGTTTGATATGGATTTATTAATCATTCTTACTGTTCAGTGATCGCAAACTGCCGTAGTTTATTAAAGACGCAAACTCCTCACAGCACCACAGCTGCACGCCATCAGCAGACCTCCTCATTCCGCCAGCACGAGAGCTTTGATTGTTTGAGAGCCAAAAGTGGCGGATCTGTTCGGTAAAATATCTGACTGTGTGTCCCCGCATCCCTAAGGACTGTTTGGCGAAATATTTGACTGCATGTCACTGCATAACAAACGACTGAAAGGTTATAACTAGAGAAATCTCCACTGTGCTTCTGAGTGAGAGCGTATGGCAAGCCGTTTTAACATTTAAACCTTGTTCTGACTATCCATAAATATATTTAGAGATATGATTATATATTTTGACAAGTCATTATTATAATTCGACTTGTCAGAATGACAATTAGAGATATCTGCAATTACAATTTTACTAGTACGAAATCAGATTGGAGATATCTGCAAATATATTATGACTAGTCATATTCCTCCATTGACTTCCATTGAAAAATATTTGCAGATATCTCTAAATGAGTTTTGACTCGTCAAAAATCCAATTCAAGATATCTACAACTGTAATTCGACTATTAGTAAATTAATTAGAGATATCTTCAAATATATTTGTAAATATCTCTAAATATTACGAATTAAAGACATCTCCAAATGTATGACTAGTAAAAACTCAGTTAGAGATATCTCTAATTACAATTGTGACTAGTCAAAACTCATTTAGAGATATCTGCAAATATTTTTCAATGGAAGTCAATGGAGGAATATGACTAGTCATAATATATTTGCAGATATCTCCAATCTGATTTCGTACTAGTACAATT
Source organism: Danio rerio (assembly GCF_052040795.2). NCBI lineage: Eukaryota > Metazoa > Chordata > Actinopteri > Cypriniformes > Danionidae > Danio > Danio rerio. The sequence goes on from NC_141034.1 coordinate 50,452,328, forward strand.
GCAATTGTAGATATCTCTAATTGTTATTCTGACTAGTGGAATTATAATTATGACTAGTCAAAATATAATTAGAGATATCTCTAAATATATTTATGGAGTCAGAACAAAGATTTAAATGCTAAAAAGGCTTGCCATAGAGAGCGCTTCTGAACAGCGCAGCAGCGTTGACGTAAGCGTGCCGAGGCCCGATATGGTGTGAGTGCGGGCCGTCGGGGGAGACGGGAGGGGGGACAAGCGTGCTTTGGCCCGGTTCGAGGCAACTGTACCTAGTGTGAGTACGGCCTTAATTATCTCGGTGCTGAAAAAAAATGTGAGACTCTAGTCTGTAACGCGGATTGAGTGCTTTTATAAGATGACAAAAGCCCACATCTCCAATCACCGAAAACGGCTGCAAATCTTTAGCAATAAACACCCGCACTGCCTTTGTTACTTTTATGTGTCTCTTGGAACCAGTTGGGTGTGTTTGCTTAAAAGATTCAGCGAGGGATTGTTGCTATTTGGAGGACTTTATTACCTTCTCTGCTATCCTGCCTTCAGACAGTGATATTGTTGGGTGATGGCGCTGCAGATGTGCAGTCATGGTTATACGTGTAAAACACTGTTTGCACACAGATATTTTTTGTTTACCGTTTTTTCTTTTATTGGCATTATACTTACCGGCAAAATCGAAATCCAAAATCGCAAATTCTCGTACTGTTGCCTCACTTCGCCGGCGCTTCCTTGTACTGTTGCCTCAGGCTTACTTTACCGCCGCTCGCCATGTTAAAGTGTGGAATGATGGTCAAGAATATTCCTCTGTGTCGAGTTTCTTCGCTGGTCTTTTGCTTTTCCTGAACACTTCCTGAATGTACAAGTGGCTTAAACTTGCTCATTTTGTGGCAGGAACCGGCAGACGTGCAACAACTTTAACTATGAGGTAAACACAAAACAAAACTTTCCATTCGGAGCTCCTTCACGGAACTCCACACTTGTAAACAATAGCTCCAACGGGCTCGCGCGGCTCTTGGTCCCACCCAGACTCGTCAGCTATACCAAGCCGACCAATCACAGAGTTTGTGCTATGCGTCATTGCGATATGTAGGTACATTTTTTGAGAGCTGCACGTCAGCCACAGAGTAGAGCTATGTGTCAACGCGTAGGCTGCGCTGTAGCATACACATGCGCTTGACGCTGAATAAATCAGTATAAATCAGCCTTTACAGTGTTCAGACGACAAAGAGACGCCACGTTGTGTTGCCAAGCTGGAGAATATGAATTGTTTGAAGTTACGGGTCGTCAGTGTTGCGTGTATAATTTGCTGCAGTGAAGGTTTTGTCTTCATTTTTCCTCTATGAGAGCGCAGCTGCAGAAAAACAAAGTATCACAATATAAATTTTGTGCATCCCTACTTGACAGCTTCTTAAATACAAGGCCAGCTTGTGTGAAGTGCTGCAAAAGACACAAGACATGAGCATAATGGTCACACACATCCGTCAAGTGCAGGTTTATATAGAAACACAATTTAAAAGTAGCTCACTGCAGTGGAAAAATGCTTTATGATTGACCCCTAACACTTTCTGCTTCCACCCTTCACAGCATTTTGTGGAGATAACAGACGACCAGTTTGACTTCCACACATACTGTATGCGGAAGATGACGCTGCGCTCGTACGTTGATCTGCTCAATCTGGAGGATGTGTTGCGAATGCATCCTTTCTACTTCAAGGCAGCGCGGACGGCCATCGAGATCTACCTCAGCCTTCACGATAACCCGCTCTCCGATGACAACAAGGAGTCGCAGGCCGACAACGGTACCCTCATTATGCACTATTATTATAGCGTTAATCCAAAGTACAGTTTTTATTGTAAAATTGTAAAACCTTAAAGGTGATCTATTATTGCACCATTTTACAACCATTTGACCATTTTATTTATTTTATTACCATTTTACATTTTATAAGTCTCTGATGTCCCCACAGTGTGTGTGTGTGTGTGTGTGTGTGTGTGTGTGTGTGTGTGCGTCAGCTTAAAATACCTCAACTAATGTTTTAAAACTCTTTGAAACTGACTCTTTTAGGCTTTGATCCTAATTGTGCTGTTTCGTTGACTGTCGCTTTAAATTCAAATGAGATTGTATGCTTTTCAAAAGTGGGCGGAGCTACAAATGCCTATGCATCAGCATAACGGCAGATTGAAAACATGGTTAACGTTACCTCTGTGAAAAACTGATCAGTGATCAGATGAGTGTCTCAGAATGCATCAGTCTATGGAGACTACAGTGTTCATTAGTGCATCTAAAACTCCTAGTGAATAAAGCATTCATTTTAGATAAGGCTTATAAACAAGCGAGATTTTGATTACTTGACAATTGCTTTTTTTATTTAGCCAACCTGACAGACAAGGAGCTGAAGAAATTGCGCAACAAACAGAGACGTGCCCAGAAGAAAGCTCAGTTAGAGGAGGAAAAGAAAAACGCTGAGAAGGAGAAACAGCTAAAGAACCAAAAGAAGAAAAAGGAGGAGGATGAGGAGGAGATTGGAGGACCTAAAGAGGAGCTCATACCAGAGAAACTGGCAAAGGCATGTCCACTTTTGTTTTTATTTTTTGGTGCATAAAGTATAATGATCAGGGGTGTCCGCAAGGGCTTAAAGTCATGAAGGTTCCATGAAACTAAAATAAAGTTTTTTACATGTTAGTTTCAATATTGTTAGTTTTTAGGATATCTATCAGCTAGCGTGCTTCAAAACAGTGACAGAAGTCACGTATAGAAGAAATAAAACCGATATAAATATGTAAAGCTTGTAGTTTGTCTCTTCAACCTGAATGGATCAATGTTTTTATCGATATCACCTCATTTTGGAGTTTCAGATGCTCCCAAGTATCTGACAAGCCCTGCCCCATCAAGGCTCTTCTCAATCGATGCGATTGAGCTCAAACACTCGCTGGCAGAGCCGTGATAAAACTAAACGCTATTGGCTGTTTTTTAAAAAAAAAGGGAGGAGCTACACTGTCCCATCCTCTCTTTGTGTTTCAGTTAAGATCACATCATCGATAAAAAATTCACATTTCAAAGCACATCACGGGACCTTTAGAATGTTTTAAATGGCCTGAAAGTCTTACATTTATTGAAATATGGTGTCATTCATTCATTTTCTTTTTGGCTTAGTCCCTTTATTAATCTGGGGCCGCCACAGTGGAATGAACCGCCAACTTATTCAGCATTTGTTTTACGCAGTGGATGCCCTTTCAGCTGCAAACCCATCTCTTGGAAACATCCACACACACTCATTCACTAAGGACAATTTAGCCTACCCAATTCACCTGTACCGCATGTCTTTGCACTGTGGGGGAAACCGGAGCACCCGGAGGAAGAAATATTTTAATTAAAAAATTACTTTAAACCGGTCTTAATTTTCCTTTATGTAAAGCTGCACAATTGGGCCATGCAATCATTAACAACCCAGCTCACTTTCACTTTTAACAAAAGTTAAATTTATGAACTCCATTTACCAATCATGTTAAATTGTCTTCTTTGCGTCCGCACAATAACAGTTGTTTAAATGTTCTCCATGTATTTATAGCTATATGGTGAGGACACTGACCTGGACATACTGTTGTTTCTAAAGCTTATTATTTTTATTTTAAGAGAAGTTATATTGCAAAAAATGTCTCCATATAACTAAAGTTCCTTATTTTGACATTACCTAAAATATGTGGCTTAGAAATAACTACATTAGATTTTTTTTTAATGAGACTTGCTGCAGGCCATCAGAAAAAAAATCCTTCACATTTAAATTTTTATTCACTAAATTTTTATTCATAATGTTCTTAAAAAGGTCTTAAATGTGACTGTATGAAACCCACAGAAGCCCTGTATGATTGATTATCACAGTCTTGTGTTTTTGTTTGCAGATTGAGAATCCTCTAGAAGAAGCGGTGAAGTTCTTGACTCCTCTGAAGAACTTGGTAAAGAATAAAATCGAGACGCATCTGCTGGCATTTGAGATCTACCTCAGGAAAGGTGATTCAATAAACTCAAAAGCTGATCACTATGCGTGCGCTTTGTGTTTGCCTGCTCAGAAATCTTTATTCCAGTAATATATGCATGCAGATGTTTTGATTGTATTCTGAAGCAGCTGATGCTGAAAAAGCTGTAACAGCAGCCAATTTATATTTAAAGGGACACATTTTCACTTCAGCCTATCTCTGAAGTTTTAAAGCTGAATCATACTTCTGTCTCACATGATAATTGGGGGTTATTAAGCTGTGTGTGTACACTTCTGTATTGTGTTTGTGTTGCACAGAATATAACACTTCCGAAATGCTAGCTAGCAGTGGGGTCTTTACATTTCTCTGTGTCGAGTTTCTTCGTGAGTGTTTAGTTTACAGCTTATAATGCTACTTTACTCTATCAGAAGCTCAAACCGAACTGGCGAACATTAAAAAACTTTATTCGATTAAACTTTACTGACACATTCTAGAGACTGCTGTGTCTAATAATACTACTTTCAAAAACAGCAATACCGATTTAAAACTGATAATGTGCATTTGTGTTTGTAGAAAAGTATCTGCTGATGCTGCAGTCGGTGAAGAGAGCTTATTCCCTGGACCCCGATCACCCGTGGCTCCACCAGTGTTTAGTGCGGTTCTTCAAAGGAGGTACATAACAGCAGCCGCGTTTGCTTCATTATCAAAAAGCCACACAAGCTGACTGAAGATGTGCATGTGTTCTCAGTGTCGGACAGTAAGGATATGCCGGAGGCTGTGCAGACGGTTCTGAAACAGGAGATCACCAAGCTGTTTGGCGAGAGCGACCCTAAAACCTTCAACAAGAACTTCCTGAGCAAACATGCAAACTCAATACCACACAGAGTTGCAGGTACAAGATTTGTTCAATTCAGGTTTATATGTATAGTGCCTTTTACAATATTTCCTATTTTAAAGCAGCTTTACAAAAGGTGCACATTATTGAATTACAATCAAAATCAGAAAAGTGAAGGTTATTAGTTACTATGACTGTATTCGTTACAAATAACTTTAAATAACTATTAGCTGTTAACAGTTCAAGTAATTAAATTTTAAGTGGGCATAGATTATTTTTTAAAATCTAGATTAATCACTGTAATCTTGTAATTAAACTAGATTAAAATGGCTCATTTGAATTCTGCCTAAGGCATTCAGAATATGTGTGTGCTACCCAAATAATAAGTCTTTGGGAACGGGTTTCTCAAGCCAGGTGGCGCATTAGACCAGGGGCTTATCTCCTGTTTCCAAAATGCATCACAAACTGCTTGAGAAACTGTTCTACTGTGATAATTGGGGATGAAAATAAATTATGTTCAAGAAGATGTACTTGTGTTTACTAACCGTTTATTCAGTTAAACATGAATTTTGAACTGTAGGCCTGTATAAGCTCCAAACAGCGAATTTTTGATCACCTTAATGTGACTAAACTCATAACTGAATTAAACAGAATTGGAATTAAGACGTGTGGAGTATGCGGATATTAGTGTAATTATTGAAGTAAACACCGCAATTAAACTATTACAGTCATGTAGGACTTTTCGCTTTATTTTTCAACAAGATCCACACACGTGGCTGTCAGTTAAGTGGCTGTCAGCTTGCGTAGAATAGATCCAGCTCCCACACAAACTTTGAGAATAGAATAACAGCAATATCATTATTATTTTTTTTTTTTCGTCCGATAAGAGTCTTGCGTTAACGCCGATAACGGCCCACCACTAAATTATACATGTATGTAGAAAACCTGTAGTTATTTTCAGTTATGGAACATAGAAAATTCCATAATAAAAAAAGTCACACAAACAAAATGTTTTTACATTAACTTGATTTAGAAAGTTAAATCCGGTTTCAAATTTTTTTTTTAAGTTAAAAAACTTTAAAGTTGATCTTTCAAGTCAGCTCAATTGATGTAAGTTCAGTGTCTGTAAAGTTCAAGGCCTGGAAAGTGTCTAAAAACACACACGCGTCTTCGAAAGTACTTGAATTAAATGTGAAATGAAATTTGTATATGGTGTTATTTTAACACTTGTTCTATGCTACTGTCAAAAAAAAATTTCTGTCTGCGCCAATGCCGTAGTAGTAGTGCGTCAGCACATTAACTATGGATGACTGTATTCGTTACAAATAACTTTAAATAACTATTAGCAGTTAACAGTTCAAGTAATTAAATTTTAAGTGGGCATAGATTATTTTTTAAAATCTAGATTAATCACTGTAATCTTGGAATTAAACTTGATTAAAATGGCTCATTTGAATTCTGCCGAAGGCATTCAGAATATGTGTGTGCTACCCAAATAATAAGTCTTTGGGAACGGGTTTCTCAAGCCAGGTGGCGCATTAGACCAGGGGCTTATCTCCTGTTTCCAAAATGCATCACAAACTGCTTGAGAAACTGTTCTACTGTGATAATTGGGGATGAAAATAAATGATGTTCAAGAAGATGTACTTGTGTTTACTAACCGTTTATTCAGTTAAACATGAATTTTGAACTGTAGGCCTACATAAGCTCCAAACAGCGAATTTTTGATCACCTTAATGTGACTAAACTCATAACTGAATTAAACAGAATTGGAATTAAGACATGTGGAGTATGCGGATATTAGTGTAATTATTGAAGTAAACACCGCAATCAAACTATTACCGTCATGTAGGACTTTTCGCTTTATTTTTCAACAAGATCCACACACGTGGCTGTCAGTAAAGTACTGTACACACACACATCGCCGAATGCGGAAGTTATTCATTTCCATAACACTCTCACCAGTCCTTACTTCTTATTTGCGTCTAACACCCTAGTTTGTCAGACGTCCGAGGTAAATGTAGTCTGTAGTGTCTTCGAAGTAAGTGAAAGATCCAGAAGGGCATCCTGCTGATTTGATTCAGACGGCTCACCGGTCAGGTATACATCCGCGCTAAAATATCAAGGTGAAAGTCACCATAGCTTGCGTAGAATAGATCCAGCTCCCACACAAACTTTGAGAATAGAATAACAGCAATATCATTATTATTTTTTTTCCGTCCGATAAGAGTCTCGCGTTAACACAGATAACGGCCCACCACTAAATTATACATGTATGTAGAAAACCTGTAGTTATTTTCAGTTATGGAACATAGAAAATTCCATAATAAAAAAGTCACACAAACAAAATGTTTTTACATTAACTTGATTTAGAAAGTTAAATCGTGTTTCAACTTTTTTTTTTTAAGTTAAAAAACTTTAAAGTTGATCTTTCAAGTCAGCTCAATTGATGTAAGTTCAGTGTAGGAATTCAAGGCATGGAAAGTGTCTAAAAACACACATGCGTCTTCGAAAGTACTTGAATTAAATGTGAAATGAAATTTGTATATGGTGTTATTTTAACACTTGTACTATGCTACTGTCAAAAACGAAATTTCTGTCTGCGCCAATGCAGTAGTAGTAGTGCGTCAGCACATTAACTATGGATCTCACGGTGACCTGAGTTTGATTCCCACCTTGAGGTATTATGCCGATCCTTCCCCTCTTTCTGCTCCCGACGCTTTCCTGTTAAATACTCGACTGTCCTATACATTAAAGGTGAAAACCCCGAAAAAACATCTTAAATTTAAATCTTGACAAGCAATGCATGTTTTATCAATATTTCAGAAACCATATTTGAATATTAAATGTATTGAACTCAACACTTTTGTTAAAGTTCTTTGTACATGACTGTTCAAAACGGTCTAATTGTTTTTGAAAATGGTACATTCAAAACATCATCATTACTCTGAGATTTTGAATGTAAATGTGAAGTGTTAGTGACTTTCATGGCTCTACATATGCTGGTACTGTGATTACAAAAGTGCTGTTGACTAAATAGACTGAGACTAAATATGGGTCTCAACAGTCTAGTGTTAAGTTGAACACCTTCACACACGGTTGAATTGTAACAAAATATAACCTAAAACTGAAAATGTAGATAAAATTTAATGTAACAGTTGTGTTTATTACATAGTTTGCACAAAAAGCTATTCTGCATAATATTAAGTGTACTTCATTTGATTAATTAAGGTAGCATTTAATTTGAATCATAAAAGTGAAATAACTTTATGAACCTAAACTTGATTAAAATAGACACTAGGTCACTAGTTTCTGTGATGGTTCATTTACCTGCTTGTTTTGCTTCTAAAATGAACCTCTCATTCCCAGCTGCTAAGATGATGGTGTTTCTGGACTCTTCCTCTGAAGGAAAGGCTGCGGAGCTGGCTACCTCTTTAAACGAGTCCCTCACAGACAGAAGCCTTCAGGTAAAATAACACTAGTGCACAGGTGTCAAACTCAGTTCCGAAAGGGCCGCAGCTCTGCACAGTTTACTTCCAACTATAATTAAACACACCTGATCAAACTAATTGAGTCCTTCAGGCTTGTTTGAAACCTACAGGTAAGTGTGTTGGAGCAGGGTTGGAACTAAACTGTGTAGGGCTTTGGCCATCCAGGAATTGAGTTTGGCACCCCTGATCTAGTGGGAAAGACGGCTAGTAAAATATGGATTAATGTCTACCATTGCTTATAGAGTCAATAAAAACAAATCTAACCACTTAAAGGAACAATCCACATTTTTAATTTTTTTTTTTTAATAAGCTCATTTTACAACTCCCCAAGAGTTAAAGGTGCTGTATGTAAGTTTTTGACTCTTCTAAAGTATAAAAGTACCATAATGTGTTTGCAGATATTTAAGAAACATGCCAAGTGAACATTCTTGTCTAATCATTCTTTGGCTGCATTTACACTGCAGATCTTGATGGTCAATTCTGATTTTTTTGACTGTATCCGATTTTTTTTTTTTCATTTATTTAAATTTTTTTTGATGGCCTACTTACATTATCTTTTTAAAGTGACTCGTATCCGATCGTCTGCATTTACACAGCACACGGCGAAGGTGCAATGTCCAGGAAAAAAACTGCGGGCGCTGACTGACAGCTGATTATTAAGGAGAGCTCTTTTCTCGGTTCCTGTATTTAATCTGTTTGCAGCGTGTCATTGTTGTATTCTTTTTGACTGTAGCTGTTTTACTATAGTTTATGACAGAAAAGTTCTCATTTGGCCATCTTTTTGTAATCTAGGCTTTTTTAAACCAGTAGTCATCTTAATGTCATGTCCATGGCGTGATTTATGCAAGTGATGTATGCACTAGCTTTATATTATATTGGTTAGGTGGTGAATATTGCGCTCTCGTTTCTTTCTCCTTAACATGCTTAAATACTTGTGCTACATGACAATGGAAAAGCTTTTTTAGTCCTCGTGTATGAGATTTAAAGTTTACGACTCTACTGAAATCTGTTCTGAAATGAATGCATCAGACTTGACGTCATTCGCTATGGTTTTTGATGCACGACTTGCATTGACAGGTGAAAATCTGATCTACCTGCTTGCACTGCCGACACGAGGGCACAGATCCGATTCATATCAGATAAATTTCCACATATGAAGCCGAGTGAAAACGTGTTTAGATCCAGTAGTGCAATACCCAGTTCAACCACTGGGTGTCAAACTTACATACTGCACCTTTAAGCAAAAAAATCGTTATCATTCTGGCATAAACCATCTTTTTAGGAGGTATCTTATCTTGATATTGCTGCTAAAAGTCTTTCCTGAAAATCATAATCGCTAACATTTCCATGTGTGCACCTCAGACGTGTGCAGAGGTGCTCCAGGCACTGAGAGACGGCAGTCTGGGCTCCCAGCAGGAGAAATTCACTGAATCCTACCGCGTGTCCTGCCACGGCCTCTACCCTTACGCCGTGGCCTTCATGCCTCCCGGCTATCAGGACAACACAGCGGTGACCACCAACGGAGACCTTTCCCCCTGCGACCACGAGGACCTGCCCAACGAGATGTGAAGCGCTTTAACACCAGACTCCACTGCACTAAAGACCACCGTTACCTTCCGCCGAGCAATAGGGGAGAGAAAAAACCTTTATTTTCCTGTTCCTTTTCTATCTTTTTTTTTTAATATGGCGTCTAGAGCAGAATAAACGGTATTACAGAAATCGATTGATCAGGACAGTCACGCGTGCATCTTGCTTCTCATGTTTTTAAGAGTAATTTATACGAGATAATGATATTAAAGAGAACCGAATATTTCAGGAGGAGCAATACAGGTCGTGTGCCAAACCTGATGACGGCACCAGGGGACGGGGGGTGTGTTTTTTTTGGGAGTGGGGGAGTGAAATGTGGATCAGCCGGCAGTCATTGAGGAGACTTGAGATGTTCGGCTGATAAACTAATAACTGTGTTGATTTAAAGGTCATCTGAGGAGAGGCAGACGTGTGCATCTCTTTATTTTATTTCTTCTCTCATTCATGGTCTGCTGCCTTTCGGTTATTCAGTGAACGTCTCGCAGGCGGCAGTGGCTTCTGTGACCGCTTCATTTTGGGTTTGTTTGGCTTTCGTTATTTTATTTTTTCTCCCACTTATTCTTTTTGGGTTCTCTCAAGCTGGTTTTGTTTATTTTATTATTATTTTTTTCCTAAGACTCCATCAAACGTACCACTGTCTGAATTCTGACAACATGTCCCATCGTTTGACACTCACACAGTTACAAATAAAACAAAATAACATGACCGTGATGCTCTTCGCTTTCTGTTTTTAATTTCGCTGTGAGATTTTAGAAAAGTTTTGTCTTTTCTAAAATGAAGTACAGGAGAATTGCTGAAGGGTAACCCAAAAATAAGTGTCATTTCTGGGTGTATAGAGCTGGGGTTTGTAATTAATTTGCAGAGAGTATTTATTTTTGCTTCACTCATCTGGGCTTTTTTTATTGGTTTCTTTGCAAATAAAATTGCTTTCAAATATGTGTTACAAGCAGTGCTTCTCAACCTTATATATGTGGTGCCAAATTCACAACCTGATAAAAGTCTTGTCTGTCCAAGTTTGAGGAGCAACAAATAATATCTTGACTTCTAGTTGATCATTTGGTATCAGAAGTGGCTTATATGAAAGGGAAAGGCCTCTAGATTACGCATATTTTTACCAAAATAAAATATGATCATGTCTTGATTTATAATTATTTCATTAGGACAGTAAGGTCTGACTTTGCAGAGACTAAAGTCTTTTCACTTAACAGAAATAATGTCCAGTATAGAATATAAAGTCATGATGCAGTGGAGAAAGAATGAATATTGTGTTTGACTCCATCATGAGCATCCATACAGTCATCTACATGACTCAAATCACTTATTAATAAAGTCATCTGGAGGCAAAGAAAGTGTTCATGCAGGACTCCCAGAGTTCATCAAGAGTCTTTGGATTCATCTTCAATGCCTCCTCCTGTCATCTTACCTCAGACATGCTCAAAAAATGTTCATTCTGGTGACTGAGTTGGCCAATCCTCGAGCACCTTGGCCTTCTCTGCTTTCAGGAGCTTTGATGTGGAGGCTGAAGTATGAGAAGGAGCGCTATCCTGCTGAAGAATTTGCTCTCTCCTGTGGTTTGTAATGTAATGGGCAGCACAAATGTCTTGATACCTCAGACTGTTCATGTTGTCATCCACTCTGCAGATCTCTGCACACCAACATACTGAATGTAACCCCAAACTATGATTTTTCCAAACTTGATTTCTGTGAGAATCTTGGGTCCATGTGGGTGTCCAGTAGGTCTTCTGCAGTATTTGTGATGATCGGGATGCAGCTCAACAGATGATTCATCTGAAAAATGTATCTTCAGCCACTTTCCCAAATGATCAACTAGTTATTATTTGTTACTCCTACAACTGGAATTGACGACAGACTTTTGTCAGGTAGTGTATATAGTAACTTTACTGATGTTGATTACAATATATATATATTTTTTTACTTCAAGTTGTAATAACCCCCAGTAACCCTCCAGGGTTTTTCTAAGCTGTGTTTTCAGCTAGTTTATTATTTACTAAATAATGAAAAGTGAAACATTTAAATTTCTATTTCATAAAACATTTAGAATTACAGAAATATCTACATTTATTATGGATGTATAAACACACTTAGATTAATTATTCGTTACAGTTTTAAATCAAATTATTTATGAGTTGTTATATGGTGAGTTCTTATTTAATGTCATTTTATGTATGGGTGTGTGACGGGGACAAATGTAATCATGTTTTGTTTTTTTAGAGTGATACTGAAATTTTGCTGAATGTTCAATATAATTAATATAAGAAACTAAATTTGCCAGGTAGTGAGTGCCACGATCGCAAGAAGGTCGCTGGTTCGAACCTCGGCTGGGTCAGCGGGCATTTCTGTGTGGAGTTTCCATGTTGCATGTTGGCGTGGGTTTCCTCCGGGTGTTCCAGTTTCCCCCACAAGTCGTGGTGTAAGTGAATTGGGTAAGCTAAATTGTCCATAGTGTATGGATGTTTCCCAGTGATGGGTTGCAGCTGGAAGTGCATCCGCTTTGTAAAACATGCTCAGTAAAAAAACAGTAGTGCTCCATTTGGGATAACACTACATACATATACTATACTGTTGAGTGTGTAAGTGCATAAGTACATAGTGTGGCATTTGGGATGCAGCTATTGACTCAAATGATTTTTTCAGACACAAATTCATCCAGGAAACACACTGTTGCTCTGAGACACAAATGATTTATTTAAAACCATTTTCATTAGCAAAAATTGAATATTTCATCCAAAGGTTTACTCTATAAACGTGTAGTTTTGTTTGTTGAACTGTTGTATAAAAATCAGCACTTAATTTGTGATCGCTCTAAGGTACTGATATTTAGGAAGACGCCACAACTGAAATATCTCAGTAAACCCTGAATGTTCCTGTAGTGTTCCCATTTGGTTCCTATTTTGGGAGCAAAGTAAGAATGTTCTAGCATCGTTCTGAGTTTTTTATTTGTTTGTTTGTATTTTTGTGGCTTGTTTTTTGGTAGTCAAAACCGACCATTTCAAAACATTGCAGGCAGTTTTTTTTAATATATATAATTTAACATAAGAAAACCTAAAACAGAACATTCTGGGAAGATTTTTGCTGTGATGGATGTCTTTTGGGTTTCATATTAATCATTAAGTCATTCTAACTGCACTCTCATCAGGCAATGAATGCTTTTGGACTTTTGTTTTAGTATCTCAGATCGCATATTAGGATATTAATGTCAATTAATTATTGCACACCCCTAATTAAAGTCATCTGGCAGCCCCTGGCTGAGAATCACTGCACGATAGCTAAATTAATCTCTTAATTTGCAGACTTCATTATGATGAATAGTTAGTTTGATGTATTTAGAGTTTGTCATGATGGAATACTCTTGTGCGTTTGCTCTGCATGTGATTTATTACTTGTTTAGAGTCTGGCTTTGGGCGGCGCGTCCTCATGTCCGCTCTGAGAGCTCAGGAAAGTGTGGTCCAGGTTGAGGTATGTAGTGAGGAACTCCGGGAAACTGTTTTTCAGTACAATTTCTAGAAACATGGACACTGCAGTCATCAGCCTCTGTTTGTCTCTAAAGAGAGAGGAAATGAGGGAAAAGGTCAGTATTTCTCAATGTGAGCTCTTGGGCAACAGATCAACAGAGGTTGTGTTACTCTAATAGAATCACAAGTAAAATTTGGCATTGGTATTATTTGACATTTTATGATATATTACACTCCTGATGTACAGAATTTTTAACAAACTATACCAAAATATAGAATAAAATAAACAGTAAAGCCTGAAATTATTCATACTGGCAAATTCTGACAGGCATCTCCCATAAGACAATAAGATGATGTACAAGAGGCATTATTGTGGGAAAAAATATTTCTCAGTGTATTGTGTATAATTATAGTACATTTTAATAGCTTTTTATTTTTTAATTTAATTGTTCTTCCCTTTTATTAGTAAGTAAAAGCTTTGTAATTAGTAATTATACAAAACCTTAGTTATTGTATATTTTCCTTTTTATTTTCATCAAAATCAAATCAGGCCTTTATTTGTCACATACACTTTCGTATAGTGAAATTGAACCCCTGCCCCCCGACCATACACAAACATCACAATTTTCATGGGAGACAGGTCATAGGAGGTAGCATTTAGAAAGGGAAGTAAGATACATCTTGACAGGCCAAAAAAAAAAACCCTCTCAGCTTGCCCTTGATTAGGGCATAGTAAGAACATGGAGAAAAACAGCCCAATGTTAGCATAAGCACACCGGCAAGACACAACCTTGACACGGGATGGGAACAGGGATATGGAAAACAATCCGATGAGTGCGGGCAGCCATCTGGTCCAGCAGCCATGGAGGCGCAAGTCACAGTCCCGCCCACGCCCCTCGTGGTTGAAAGCATCATTCATTACTAGTTTATATGATCAGTTTTAGGTTTTTTTTTTAATGGTGATTTTTCTTTTTCCATTGAGTTTTAAATTAGCTTTATTTGTAATAGTTTCCATTTTCAAAGTCAACCGATCACATGGCAGCAACTAAATGCATTTAGGCATGTAGACATGGTCAAGACGATCTGCTGCAGTTCAAGCTGAGCATCAGAATGGGGAAGAAAGGGGATTTAAGTGACTTTGAATGTGGCATGGTTGTTGGTTCCAGACGGTCTGGTCTGAGAATTTTAGAAACTGCTGATCTACTGAATTTTCACGCACAACCATCTTTGGGATTCACAGAGAATGCTCTGAAAAAGAGAAGATATACAGTGCGCTGCAGTTCTGTGGGCACAAATGGCTTGTTGAGGTCAGAGGAGAATGGCCAGACTGGTTCCAGCTGATAGAAAGGCAACAGCAACTCAAATAAGCACTCGCTACAACTGAGGTCTGCAGAGGAGCATCTCTGAACGCACAACATATCAAACCTTGAGGCGGAGGGGCTGCAAAAGCAGAAGACCACACCGAGTGCCACTCCTGTCAGCTAAGAACAGGAAACTGAGGCTACAATTCACACAGGCTCAGCAAAATTGGACAATAAAAGATTTGAAAAAAGTTGCCTGGTATGATGAGTCTCGATTTCTGCTGCAACATTCGGATGGTCGGGTCGGAATTTCGCTTCAACAAGATGAAAGCATGGATCCATCCTGCTTTGTATCAAAGGTTCAGGCTGGTGATGGTGGTGTAATGTTGTGGAGGATATTTTCTTGGCACACTTTGGGTCCATTTGTACCAACTGAGCATCGTGTGAACGCCTCAGCCTACCTGAGTATTGTTGCTGACCATGTATATCCGTTTATGACCACAGTGTACTCATCTTCTAATTGGCCACTTCCAGCAGGATAACGCGCCATGTCATAAAGCATGAATCATCTCAGACTGGTTTCTTGAACATGACAATGAGTTCACTGTACTTAAATGGCCTCCGCAGTCACCAGAACTCAATCCAATAGAGTACCATTGGGATGTGGTGGACTGGAAGATTCACAAGGATGTGCAGACGACAAATCTGCAGCAACTGCGTGATGCTATCACGTCAATAAGGAGCAAAATCTCTGAGGAATATTTCCAGTAGCTTATTGAATCTATGCCATGAAGGATTAATGCAGTTCTAAAGGCAAATGGTGGTCCAACCCGGTACCAGTAAGGTGTACCTAAAAAAGTGGCTGTTAAGTGTATATACACTTTCATTACAGGTAGTTTTAGTAATTTATGGCTATTTTAATTAGCTGCTAAAACAGCATTTCTTAATTTTCATTAAATGTAACGTTTTTCTTCAATATTTGTATTTTATTTAAGTTTATTCAATTACTAAAAATCTATAATAATATTCACTTACTGAGTTATATAATTGTATACAAATTATAAATACAGTATATAATTTATTTTTGTATATAATGTATACAATTTTCCAGGAAAAGTTTATCAAAATGTTTATACAATACTTTAATTAGTAGTATTTAATATTGAACTGTCTATTTTCTAACTGATATAGTTTACAATAAAATAATTTAACCCTGATAACATGACTAACTCACCTTCCCACTTTATTTTCCAATACATATTTCTGCATAAGACAACAGATATATTCCTCCATCTGATATATGTGTAGCATCTGTACAGTTCTCTCACCTGTTTGTTTGGCAGCGCATGGCAGTCTTCAGTTCCCCTATCAGATCTTCAGCCAATCTGCTGACCAGAGCTCGGGTCACTACAGTCCCATCATCCTCCAGGCGCACCTGATGCCGGATCCACTGCCAAACCTGAGCAATACAAGTGCTTCAAGTAAGAGCTGCTGTGTTTTACTCCATCACATACAGCTGAGGTCAAAACAATTTGCCCTCCAGTGAAATTTGTATTCGTTTTCAAATAATCTCCAAAGTGATATTTAACAGGCACCGTGGCTCAGTGGTTAGCAACGTCGCATCACAGCAAGAAGGTTGCTGGTTTGAGTCCTGACTGGGCCTGTTGGCGTTTCTGTGTGGAGTGTTGGTGTGGGTTTTCTTCCAGGTGCTCTGGTTTCCCCCACAGTCCGACGACATGCGTTGTAGGTGAATTGGATTAACTTAATTGCCCGTAGTGTATGAGTGTGTGTGTGTGTATGTGAGAGTGTATGGGTGTTTCCCAGTACTGGGTTGCAGCTAGAATAGCACCTGCGGCATAAAACATATGCTGAAATAGTTGGTGGTTCATTCCGCTGTGGTGACCCCTGAAAAATAAGGGACTAAGCCAAAGGATAATGAATGAATGAAAGTTTGTTGGATATTATAATGTTCCCATTTTCAAAGAGAGCTAGTACTGGATCTGGCTCCAAAGCTCTCTTGATAATATCTGATATTGACTGGAAAATTGTAGACCAATAAGAAATTATTTTGGGACATTTACACCTGCGAAACATTTTAAAAGAATTACATTTTCTAATCATTTTCACTTTATCTGAACTGTTAATAACTGACCTGAGATCTGGATATCTCTGCTGTTGCTGAATCCTCAACCTTCCCCAGATAGAAGAAATGACCTCTACCTGCAGAAATAATAGCCATTAATACTCTAAATATCCGAGTACTGAGCTTAGAAGTGTTAATCCACTGGTGAAAACATGACTTAGTACCTGAAAGCCAGGCTTCAATGAAGAGAACTCCTACAGCAATGTTATATCTGAGTCCATACAGTGTCACTCCTCCCTATAAAGAGACAACAAAAATGTACGAGAGTAAAACTTTGGATAACACTTTTACTCTTGATTTTTTTTATTATTATGATTATTATTTATTCAATTATGTTTTTTTCCATTATCGGTGCAGTGCTGCCAACTATTTCTAATAAAAAGTAGCTAAAGCCTGCCCAAAAAGTAGCTAAATGTTGCCAGATGACGTCATGCACTATTTTGCATATCAGTGACGTCATCACGTCGTATTTGACAAGCGTAAGCTCATCATGTCTCTACTCTCAGAGACACCGTTTATTATATTATATTCAAACATTACATCCAGATGCACATTAAATAGGTTCTAATTAACATATTACTTTGCGTGATGACGTCATTGCGTAATCGCAACTCAAAACTACATCTTTATGAAGAATACAAAACAATTAATGTTTTCTCAAGCCGAGTGGCCATTTCAGCAAAAAACATTATTTGGAATATGTCCATTTAGATCTGTATGAAATATATAGTTGACTGTAAAATACAAACAGTTTTTGATGAGAACAGTTACATTCTTTTAAACAACAACAGCTTGTGTACTTGCTCTTTTATTAACTTTTAAAATTAACACATATGTAAAAAGTGACAACAATTATAGCACTATTGGAATTTATTGCTACCTAAATTACCATACATGTTAACAAATATCAGTAAATTAACAGTAATGAAAAACAATCTGAGCTAGGGATTTGACTTGAATGTGATATGTGTGTGTTGAGTGAAGCCTGCAGCCACTGCTCTTTTGAGTCACTTTTTTTAATTGCTAAAAGTAGCCAACTGAATGTTAAAAATTGCTAAATTTGTTGCTAGGTGCTTTAAAATAAAAAAAATTAAAAAGTTGCTAAGTCTAGCAACAAAATTGGTAAGTTGGCAACATTGCATCAGTGTTATGTTATGGCATGCATGACTCCAGACTATGTAATTATTGTATCTGATCCTAATTATTTAGTTAATCTGCCTCGGGATGTTAACGTCTTGGGGGCGGGTTAAATCTAAAATAGAAAGAAGGTAATCATTTTTACTGTTGTATGTAAAGTAAAAATAAAATAAAATAAACACTTGTGCTCAGTGGCCTATTAGAATTTTATGTAGCATGTTTTCATGTCTTATCCATGAAACACTTTGTTCAGTCATGTGGCTTTTTTAAATGTGCTGCATAAATGAAGTAAAGTTGAATCTTCAGATGATTCTGTCTGACCGCAGGCATGATGAGCAGGTCATTAGGGGTCACAGTGATGTCTTCACGCAGCTGCATCAGCTGATTCTGGCCACCGGTGTGAAGCTGGAACAGCTGTGGGAGAGAAAGTTATCTTTACAGTCATGTGAAAGTGTTTGGACACCCTGTTAATCGCCAATTTGCCATATCAGGACATGAGAATCTGATCTTTGCCAGGTCTTAAAATTAAAATCTCAGATCGATCAACAACTTATAGCATTAACAAAAGTAAGTCTTTATAAGTCTGTCTATATATATATATATATATATATATATATATATATATATATATATATATATATATATATATATATATATGTGTGTGTGTGTGTGTGTGTGTGTGTGTGTGTGTGTGTTTGTGTGTGTGTATATATATATATATTTATATATGTGCTGATAAGCTGATAATCAAATGCCTGAACCGATGACACTTACTTTTTGCATGGGCTCAATCAGGTCCATGTCATACACCATGAAGCCATCAACTCCTGCTTTGATTTCCAGTAACTTGAGTCTAAAGCAAGACAAGATTCATTATTTGGATGGAGAATTTTTTTTTCTTTTTTTTTTTTACTTTTGTTTTTATACATAATTCTTTACCTAAAAAGCTGTGAGTGCCAGGCAAACTTTTGTGGTTAATTAGTACATTTATTATTATTATTTTATTATTTAATTAGCCCTTTGAATTTGCACTGAAATGGCATTTAAAAGTTCAAACCACTGAATATCAGAAGTCCACTGAGAAAAACCTGCATGATTTGCTAAAAAAATACTTTTCCCTGACTGAAGAAAGAAAGGATGGAAGGAAAGAAAGAAAGGAAAAGAGGAAGGAGGAAAGGATGGAATATAAGAAAGGAAGAAATGATTGAAGGAAGAAAAGATGGAGGAAAGAAAGGATGGAAGGAAGGATAAATAGAAAGAAAGGAAGAAAAAAAAAGAGGATGAAGGGAAAAAAGAAAGAACAAATGAAGGAAAAAAGGATAGTAGAAACAAAATAATGAAAGAAGGAAGAAAAAGAAAGGATGGAAGAAAGAAAGTAAGAAAGAACGAAAGAAAACAAATGAAGGAAAGAAGGATGGAGGGAAGAAAGAACAGATGAAGCAAGAAAGAATAGATAGAAAGAAACGAAGAAAGAGGAATGAAGAAAAAGGATGGAGGAAAGAAAGAACAAATGAAGGAAAAAAGGATAGCAGAAAGAAAAATGAAGAAAGAAAGAAAGCAAAGAAGGAATGAAAAAGAAAAAAGGATGGAAAGTAGAAAGGAATGAAGAACGAAAGAATGGAGGGAAGAAAGAAAGGATCAAAGGAAAGAAGGAAACAATTAAGAAAGAAAGGATGGTAGAAAGTGAATGATTGAAGGAAAAAGGATGGAGGAAAGAAAGAAAGGAATGAAGGAAGAAAGGATAGAAGAAAGGATCGATTGAAGGAAAGAAAGATAGAAAGAAAGAAAAGGAAAGAGATCGAATGAAGGATGGCTGGATGAAAGGAAGCAAGGGTGGAAGAAAGGAAATAAAAAGGAATTAAGAAAGAAAGAACGAATGAAGGAAGGAAGAAAAGAAGAAAAAAATTAATTACAAAAAAAAGAAAAACGCAAATTATCAGAAGATTTGACTCTGAAAATGAAAGAATCTTCCAGATTTCCACATTTAATGTAATCATGTTAACTCTATTGCATCCGTTCTTCCATTATTAGAGGCCGAGTCTCATCCGGCTGTTATTAGTACTGTTTGCATCTTGCCTGGTAACAGTGTTAAGAACAGTCTTGTAGAGGTCACTCTCTTTGTCTCTAGGCAACAGCAATGCCGCCATGCCACCTGTTGCAAGGGCCCCCCTGCGGTGACACGTCTGCACTAGAAGATCCATGTAGCTGTGCAGAAAACGCTTCTCCATGTCCACATACTTACTGCGGTCCGGCAGGAGGAAATCAGCCCGATCACCTGGACAACAAACATCAGTCCCATCAGTGCTGGGCGTAATTACTTATAAAGTATCTAGTTACTGTAATTAAATTTCTATTCCATTGAAAAAGTAAAGTAAGGGAGTACTTTTTAAAAATTTTAGGTCATTTAATTAGTTACTTAAAATGTACTGGTCTTAAACACTGTAAATTAATTCAGTAGTTCTGTATAAATCAGCTCAGAGAAGTGTGTGTATATATATATATATATATATATATATATATATATATATATATATATATATATATATATATATATATATATATATTTTTTTTTTTTTTTTTTTTTTTTTTTTTCTAAATAAAGGGTGCTTCAGAAATCATGGAATGAGTGAGAAATACGTCTATATACGGCATATATAAAACATGGTGTGAATATTTGTTTTGTATATATAGTGTTAAACATTTTAAGTGTTTTTTTTTAAATAAATAAAACTAGGAGGAGGGTTGGCACGGTGGCTCAGGGGTTAGCAATGTCACCTCACAGCAAGAAGGTCTCTAGTTCGCCAGTTGGCATTTCTGTGTGGAGTTTGCATGTTCTCCCCGTGTTGGTGTGGGTTTTTCACGGGTGCTCCGGTCTTCCTCACAGTCCAAACACATACGCTATAGGTGAACTGAAAAAACTAAACTGGCCATAGCATAAGAGTGTGAATACGAGAGTGTATGAGTGTTTCCCAGTACTGTGTTGCGGCTGGAATGGCATCTACTGCGTAAAACGTATGCCGGAACAGTTGCCGGTTTATTCCGCTGTGGCGACCCCTGATAAGGGACTAAGCCGAAGAAAAATGAATGGATGAAAACTAGGAGGTCAAATTGACCGATATTTAAAGTGTTTAAGACCCTGTCCATATAAACACAGGTATATTCAGAACTGCACTTTTTTTTCAACATGGTTTCACTGTTTGTCCACAGGAAAACAAAGTATTGGGTGGCTGAAACCGAAACTTTCTGAGAACTCTGGCCAGAATGAGGATTTTACGAAACTCTGGGAACAATGTTATGAAAGGCCATTGGGGACAAAACATCGAAGACTAAAGGCTTGTGCACACCGAGACGTTTTTTGCTTGCGTTTTCCGTCAACGTTTAACGCCTCATGACTATATAAAGTGCGTCAATGTGATTGTGTACACCGACACGCAAAACGCCAGGAGCAAAAGCATCATTTAAAAAAAAAAAAAAAACGCCTCATGCTCGATTTTTTTGTTTTGACTTGATGCAGTAAAACCTTCTCCACCAATCAGATCGGCACTTTTACTCGCGTGCACAGAGCTGCTGAAGTTACTGTAAACAGCACTTGGAGGCGCTCAAGCGCAAAACTGTCGATGCGAGCGCACATCGAAGAAGATGCCCAGAGGAGATATGAACTGGAGCTGTTTGTGGCTCTGTGAACAATAATCATTTCTTCATCACTAGAGCTGGAGCTGCTACTTGAACCATCCATGCTTGTTCGAGTCACCAGTCTCTTTAACAACAAGTGTGTGAACTTCCTCTCTTCCTCTTCTTCTGTGTTATAAGCGGGTGTCCGAAGCTTAAAGTTGTGTAGCGACATCTAACGTCAAGGAGTGATTTTGCATACTCTTCTGCTTGGCGCCAGTGATTATCGCTTGGGTTTGAATGCGGAAAACTTCTCGTAAAACGCTGACGATAAACGCAAACGAAAAGCATCCCGGTGTGTAGGAGCCTTCACACATTTAAAAATTGTTATGCTTTAACACATAAAATTGCATACTAATGTGTTAACTAGTTATTTATATGTTAATGCATAATTTACATGGTAACTTGTAACAATAGTTCCAAACATTTTGTCCACAATGACCTTCCATACAAAATGTGGTCATGTGGACACCACAATCGGAGTTTTCACCTCGTGACAGAGTGTGCACTGTTTTCTGATTTGCCAACATGACTGCATTCACACCAAAAGTGCAAAGATGTGAATGCAGGAAAGTTCTGCATGTGCATATTGCATGTTTACACTGCGGGTCAGTTATCCACCTGTTTCTTATGTTTCCATTGACTTTACTCCCGAAATATACTTAATTCCGCATTTGTTGTGAACTTAGCATAAAAGTGTCATCATCTCCGCCTGTTGGTTCAGCGTACCCTTAACATGAAAAGTGGGGAAAACAAAGTCATTCAGACAAACTAATTAATAAAATATATAAAAAAAAATTTTATGTTGTAATTGATCAAAAAAAAATTGCTCATTATGTATTGGTCTGCTTGTGATCCAGCATGAATTGGTCTAAAGACGAATCGACCTAGTCAAAGCGTTTAACAAAACTGACCGAATTTGTTGACGAAGGAGGCCGAGTAATCCCAGATGCCACAGTTTAGACCCGCCGAGTGCTCCTTGAGCTCATACAAAATCTCCTCCATCTCGAAGGACGCCAGCACACACTCGATCAGCACGGTGGCCTTTATACAGCCCGCTGGCAGACCAAGC